>NC_137922.1:12172315-12279815 GCF_963457725.1 Sprattus sprattus | reverse complement strand
GAGAGAGAGAGAGAGAGAGAGAGAGAAAGAGAGTGGGCTAGGTATGGGTGGAGGACAGCGAGAGTGATAGAGAGAGAGAAATATAGAAAGACGTATGAAGACATAGTCAGAGATAGTGATGGCGGGACAGAAGATAGGGAGAGAAGAACTGAGCGGGACGTAGAGCAATTGCAAGTGAAGGGGGAGAGGAAGAAGGGAAAGATAAATACAGAGTGAAATGGGAAAGAAAAAGAGAGAACGGGGGGGGAGAGAGGGACAGGGGAAGATAAATACAGAGTGAAACGGGGAAGAAAAAGAGAGGACAGGGGAGAGGGGGACAGGGGAAGAATGGAAGGCTACCCAAGCAGGAAGCAGAGCAGTGGCTCTGGTGCGCCGATACCAGAGGTCGTGACAAAGTTGGGTGATTAGAGGCTCAAGTCCATTAAAGGGAAATATTCGCATAGTGATAAATGGTTTTAATAAAGCAGCCATGTTTCCTTTAACAGAGACAAATCCTGCTGCCAGCAGTTTCCTGTCTCACCACGTTTACAAATAAACCACCACTACCACCTCCATCTCTCTCTCGCTCTCTCTCTCTCTCTCTCTCTCTCTTCCTTTCTTCTCATTCCTCTTCTTGTACCCCCCTTTCTCCCTCCTGCACCTCTCTTATCTACCTTCTCACCACCTTCGCTTATCTCTCCACTCAGTCTTTGTTCTTCTCATTGTCTCGTTTTCCCCTTCTCTCTTTGCGTCCCGTTTCAGTTCTCTGTTTCTTCTGCGCTGCTGTGTCTGTGACATTTTTATCACAGGCTGACATGATGCAGGCCACCGTGATGCCTTTGGCACCTTCACTCTCTCAGCCTGTCTAGGATTCAAGCTGCCATTCAGTGTGATGCATTCTACGCAGAGGAATTTCATTCTCAGTCTTGGTGGATCTCTGGCTGGTCTTTGTCATTGACGTGATTTTTTTTGTGTCAGTGTCTTTCCTGTGTCTTCGAAAAACATACATGGTTTGTCCTTCACAGAGTAAGGAAGACATGAGGATAACCCTTACGAATTTGTTTATTTTTAGGGCAGAGTTTGTGTACCTGAGAATGCCTTCTCTCTCTCATCAAGCAAACAAAGCATTATCCAGCTAGACAAAAGCTATTACTTGGTGCAAAGTCTGTGTATGGTTGAGAATATGTTTGTGTGTGTGTGTACGTGTGTGCGTGTGTGTGTGTGTGTGTGTGTGTGTGTGTGTGTGTGTGTGTGTGTGTGTGTGTGTGTGTGTGAGCATGAGAATAAGTGTGAGAAAGAGTGTATGCATAAGCATGTTGTCTCCCAGGGTGGTCGCGCCTTGTTGTGTGAGATGTCATCACAATATTAGAGCCCTCGGTGCTGGATCCAAGCAAATTGGATAACCCAGGGGGTGGGGGGGCAAGTCTGCACCAATTTACCCCACATTTGGCGTCCCTTTAACAGGCACGCCGCTGGACTTTATGGGCCTGACCAGGTCTGGATGCTGTGCCTTGCTGGAGCTCTGCATTTATCAGAGCCTGGTATGAGCATGCTCAGCCCATCCGGAGGTTATTAAGAGAACAGAAGCAGAGAGGGGAGGAGAATCATCATCATATGTCATTATTGTAAGTGGACCAGTGCTCTCAGAGAGGCCATTTCACAATCATCCCTGAGCTCCAGCAAAGAGCTGCTTCCAGAGATCTTCCCCGGGTGTGCAAATGTGTATGTCAAATGTGTGTAAAAGAGAAAGAAAGAGCAGGATTGGGGGGGAGGGGGGGGGGGGGGGTTTGTCCTGTGCAGAATAGACTCTTAGACCAATAAAACATGTCTATTGGGGGTTTTAGGGGCTAGTTTGTTGGAATGAAAATAGTAAAGTTGAGAAAAAGGAATGTGAAAATCTGTATATTCAAATTGCGAGCAAACAATTAGGAACATTGTTGATTGATTATTAAAAAAAACATGTTGATATTACGTGAGTGTGGGTATGGATGACACATAAGTGATGATTTTTTAATACGTGTGTGAGTGTATCCATGTGAATGGTAAAGAGTGTAGGCAAGGTGGCTGATTGTCAAGTTGAGATAAAGCTGAGTGACGGATCAGATGAGATCAAACAGATTCCCTATCCACTGAGGGACAATCATAGGGGATACAGAGGTCGTCCACATGACAACGGTGAAAACAGAATTCTTACAAAAAGTGTACAGGCCTTGCGTCCAAACATCAACAACATTTTCAGGGCCTCAAAACGCATACTTTTGCAAACGGCTTCCGGAGTGGAGACAGAAAATGCAACCCTTACGTTATCATGTGGACAGGCGAAAAGTGACCTGAAAACTGATGACGACACGGCCCCAACTTTATCCAATCACATGTCATTCTCCGTGAAGCTTCAGTCTCAGCTCCGCCCTCCAAACTATCCACCACGTCCTCAGTGGCAATGGATAGAAAATCTATTTTTGATTGTCAGACAATCATGGTTATGAGCTAATTTGTTCTATTTCTACAAGGAGGACGTAACCCATTGAAAACATCAGGGGCCAAGGCCTTTTCTGGGATTGTTTGATATAAAGAGACGCTGAATTCTGTAATATTAAGCACAGTAGCTCACTTCACTGGGGAGAAATGTTCTGTTCCCAAACCACACATTGGTGATAATAATATGTTTTAGTTGAAGGCTATAAATTGCAGCATGGGTTATGCAAGTAATGTGTTTGTAAAGCTATCAGCTGCGTTTTTCCCCTGTTTTTGTGTTTCTGTGTGGACGTGGATGGGTTCTCAAAACATTGCCATATACCCACACACTCACAAACGCATCCACGTACCCACACACTCACATCCACGGGCGCACACACACACACACACACACACACACACACACACACACACACACACACACACACACACACACACAGACTCACAGATCTATATTCACACATTCAACCACACAAGAGCCTTCTCCTTTTCTTTGAAGAACAAAGACCCACCCAATTAAGAACACCTAGCACCTTCATGGGTCACCCATGTGTGTAGGAGGGCAGGAGACACAGACAGGGTCATCTGTCAGCACCCCGGAGGTCAACAGTGTGTCAGAGATGCAGAACGTCTGAGAGTCTGACGTGAGAGTGACGGGAGAATGACACATCTAAGGGAAATGGAAAAACTCATCGCCACCATTCTTTTTAGCAGGAAATAAACAGAATATGTGGCAAATCAGACAGAATTCACAGAGCTGAATGCTTCCATGAGCAACTGAGGCGGCCTGATGACGTGACATGAAATGTATGGGAGATCCTTTGTGGAAATGCCATGTAAAATTGATTGGACTGTGATTGATTAACTTGAATTCTACACCCGCCCATGGTGAATATGTTAAATCATGCAATCATTCAGGACCGTGGATATTCAGTGATATGTCCTTGTAATGTTGCCATTATTGGTAATTGTAATGACATATCACACATGTTCAAACCTGTCATGACAATTACCAATAATGGTCACATGGAACTCACATCACTGGAGACTGGTTGTCATGACAATTTAAGAAAATGATACGCCTTCAGTAATGGCATGTTTATGACATGTTAATGACAGCGTTATGTCAGTCTTGTGACAGAGTGCTCAAGTGAAGTGCAAGCAGGATCTCATCACTCATCACCTGTCATCTGACTCTTCACTCCAACCCCAAGGCCAGAGGTGGCAGGTCTGCGGGGCTGCTGGAGAGGTACCCTGAAGTGTGTGTGGGAGGTTGAGTTTTAATTTAAATGTAATCGCCACACTCCAATTAAGGGAATTTTCTGAGCATGGCTGCACAAGCTGTGGCCGGTGTGTGGCCTGCCTCTAAGCCGAAGGCTGACATTAAAGATGCCTTATGAATTTATTGATATCGACCCTGACCTGCATGGACTGTCCTGTCCTGGTTTGATTAAAAATGAAACATTCTCCATTTCCTGCCATTAGTGGATGGTCTCTCACAGTGGTGCTGGCAGCTCCGTGTTCTCGCGTGATCTTTACAGGTAATCAGGGTTATTTTTCAGCAGGGGTATTTCCATTAAAAAGGATGAGTTTCTCTCTCTCCTTTTTCTCTCAACTAATCTTTCTCTCTCTCCCTCTCCCTTTCCCTCTATCGTGGGCATTTCAGAAGGTATGTGGAGGCCCTGGTTGCAACATGAAAGCAGCGGCACCTCGCTGCCTCCCACCCCTCCTTGGTTGGCTGTATGAGTAGAGCTCATGTTTAAATATGAAGGATGCAGTGAAATTGAAACTGATCAAATGATTCATTTCTGGGATGTGATTATGTGTGTAAGTAAAGATGTCTGTTGAGTGTGTGTGTATGTGTGTGTGTGTGTGTGTGTGTGTGTGTGTGTGTGTGTGTGTGTGTACGCGTGCATGAGTGTGTGTGCATGCATGAGTTTGTGTGAATGTGTGTGTGTGCATGTGTGTGTGTCCTCCTCACAGCATGAAGTAATTAACCTTGTTCATTCAAAGGTTGGGCATTTTAAATTATTGCATTTTTGTTATTTAGGAGGAAAATCTTTTCCTCAGTTTCATATCAGATGAAATATCGCCGGAGACATAATTTTTATTCGGAAGCAGCTTGGTGAAAGATATTATTTAAATTACCTCTCCTTGGGCAAAAATCTGCTGCAATATCTCGCATTTGATTTATCACACAGTCAGATGGAGAGAATGAAAGATATGGGGATTTTATTACAGACAGGAAAAATGGCCTCTATCCTGAATAAAATAAGTCTTTTGTGGCACAGGCATCCTGTGTGGGGAACATACCAAGTAGTTCTTTTGACCTGAGAGTCCCACAAGACCGAGCGCATAGTCTGGCAACAGTGTTTCTGAGCACCTGATACAATCCTCTTTTAGGACAGTCCTATTCTGGTGTGTGCCCCACTACCAAGATGAGACAGCAGTTTTTTAAACACTCCAGACTGTCCCTGTGGTGACGATGACGCAGCAAAATGCGCCCCTTTAAAATACCCCCCTGCCAATGACTCAGCAGTTAAAGGGTCTGTGAAAACCTCACACCATTTCAGTTTCCCATGGGGCCGAGCACCCAGGATGACTGACAGCGCGGAGTTCATGAAAATTCTGCGTACCCCGACCGCCACACCGTTTAATGCATTCCCATAAACCTGCAGTGCTACAATAAGTTGTGACAGGCTGCCCTTTGCCTCTGTCACATTATCATGAGCACGTCACATTTCATGGGGAGGGGGCTGCGGAGGGCATTCAAATCGCACCCTCGGTGCCTTTTACACCCCCAACGATGGATTGGTGTTGAGCAGTGGACCCCTCCCTCAGTGGAACATGTCTGGTTGGGTTTTTAATGGTTGTCGTCAGGGCTTGCCACACTGTCAAAATGCACCATATCTAAAATGGCAGCCACCAAGAGACGCAAGCCAGTGCAACACCTGTTAGGGTGTTGTCAGAAACACATCAAAATTGTGTGTGTGTGTGTGTGTGTGTGTGTGTGTGTGTGTGTGTGTGTGTGTGTGTGTGTGTGTGTGTGTGTGTGTGGCATTTGAGACATGTTTTGCTCCTGCACTTTGAATAAATACAGTGATTTGTTGATTCTGGAGTGCATGTTTAGGGGCTGAGCTGGTCCTAAATAACTATGTTTTTTCGAACAACTACATGCCAACATTACCTCAGACGTGGGACTTCAGCAGACATTGATGTTCCTGTCAGTGGAAACTCTTTTAACAAAGCCTTCAGCCCTCATTTTCTCTTCCTAACGTCTTGTTTTGCATGCCTTGCCAGTCATGTCAGTGCAAACTATTGAGGCCAAAAGTCCCACGATCCTTGAGGAGCTAAGGATATAGTTCCAATAGTTAATAGTTCCAATAATACTCTACATTTCTCTGGATTACTCTGCAGTAAAAACTGACAGACTGGTCAGGTCCAGTTAGGTACGTGATTGTTCCTGTTGGGATGCATTTTTTTTTTTTTTTGGAATGCATATACAGTACGTTTTTAGTAAAAGTATAACTCAGTCCACATTGATGGTGAGTGGCTTCATTGACATGCTCTGAGATAAGCTTTATTGATTCTCGTTATCATAGTTTATTGTGAGCAGGGACGTGCACAGGAGTGTGCTAAGGTTGCTTGGGCAACTGCCCGTTTGCCCTCTTTGACTGAAGTTGCCCCTCCGAAGGAAATAAGTTGCCCCTCCTAAGGAAATATTTTATAATAATAATATTTGCGATTACATGGCAGGGGCGTGGCAGTCGCGGTTAGTGACAGTTTTAAATGATATTCTGAAAATTTGCCATTACATGGCGGGGGCGTGGCATTCGCGGTAAGTGACAGTTCAAAATGATATTTTGAAAATTTGCGATTACATGGAGGGCGCGTGGCATTCGCGGTAAGTGACACAGTTTAAAATGATATTTTGAAAACTTGCGATTACATGGAAGGGGCGTGGCAGCTGTGGTGAAAAAAATATTGTGTTGCCACTTCTCTCCAGGGCAGACCAACTGCCCTTAAAAATTCCTGTGCACGTCCCCGATTGTGAGAATGTCCCAACGGTGTGGGATGTAGGCTGGTGGAATGGGGTTGCAAGTAGGAACAGACGGCGCAGGAGACAGTGGCTTACTTAAAAAAATTGCTATATTTATTTACAAAAGGGCAATTCATATCCCCGAAACATATCATCACAAATTGAACAAACTAAACTCCTAAAACAGACAAGGTACCACTCTTTGCTTACAGGTTTCGTCTAGTACCTTCTCCAAGCTTTCATCCAAAATGTTCAGTCTGTCCTCACTCAGCAATGAGGTGCACCTCAAATAAGGCTGCCCATTGGTCTAAATTGTTCTGATTAAAGTTAATTGGGGGAATCCGGACCCAACCATTCAGGTAGGAAAGTCCACTCCTTCTTCCCCCTTAGGGCCACAGTGAGAAGGTGGAGGGATTTCACCTTCTCACATTTATGATCAGTCACATTTTAAATTGCTGTAAAGAGGTGACAAAGAACCACAATGAATATGTCATATAGATGACACTGGTCTGTGTGCCTCACCGAGCTGATCCAGCTGGAAATGTATTTTGCTCGGCTAAATATTTTTGCATACCGCGTGGTGGGAACCATTCTAGGGTAGAGAATGTGGAGTAGTGCTGCTACTCACAAGTAAAGCTGATAGGTGGTATCAGGCGTGACAGGTGACAGGTGTAACATGAAAGACAAGGCATATGCTACAGTTATCAGAGCACGTGAATTGAGCTGTAATCTGTTTCTGAAACGGAAAAAGCTATTTAGAAATGTTGAAAGAAGGCAAAATATCCCTTGAAATGTTCACAGTTAGAAGGTTATAACTCTAGAAACACTGAAGTCTGGGATTTTACATGTAAACTACTTTCTGAAATCAACCACTAGGGGACGAAGTTACATTTATTCTAATTCCACCCGTTGTTTTTGTTTTCCATGTAGCTTTTTAATTGGATCGTTTATGTGCCAGGGAGAGCAGGAGACATCTAAACATATAACTGCTCATCTGCTGTAATTTTTTAAATAAATGAAGATACCACCACCAATGCGGATCAATAACAGTCTGTATTTCAACTGATGTTTAGCTCATGTTAATTCAAAGTGACAAGTTAGCCACTCAGCTAGCACCAGCCAACAGCTAAAAGGCAACATAACTTGGCCGATAGCAACTTAGGGCACTAACGTTGGTTTTTGTGTGAATAGCTGCTCATATATAGACTTAACGACAGAACAGCACAAGTTGGCTATGAAATTAAATGTATCTGTCACTGTTGTTTTTTTTTTTACTTCACTATAAGTGACTAAATATGACTAAACACTAGCTAATTGCTGACATTGTTTTCTGCGATTCAGAAAAATTGTAATCCCCTGACATCTCTATTGTTATCACTTCATTACCATACTGATACAGTCACTCCACATCTCCTCTGCATGGACAGGGCTGTGCATGTAACCTGTGCCGTTTAGACAAGCACCCATTGGTGAGCGCGTCTGCCGTTAACATCTCTTACACACACACACATAAATGTGCACTCTCTTTATCTCCAAAGCACAGTTGGTATTTGTTAATCAACACTGATACACTTTGTTTTATATAGACATAGATATATCACATATATTTACAGTATATGTGATATCATTTTATAATTTGTTTAGCACAATTATGCACTATTTTAATTCCCGTGGAAATGCATCTCTAGTAATAATTACTAAATTATGTAAAGCCTTCTCAATATGGTTAACATATTTTTGGCAAGAAGATCTTAAAAGGGTATTTCACAGCCAAAAACATAAGCTGCCACCAAAAAGGAGCTTCAGCGATGTCCAAGTAAAGATCCTTCCTTTAAAGCTCTATCACGGCTACACCAGTGACACAAGCCAAAGAATCTTTGTGGCTTCTAGAATGTACTTCAGTTCTCGGAGCGGAAGCCATGTTTCTTCAGGTCCGCAGGGGGAAAGTAATTGTGAGGCATCCTCTAGACAGCCATCTCCCTCTCTAGCCCACTCTCAGGCCTTTATCTGGCTCGTGCATCACCCTCAGCTCGCAGCCAAGCCAGCCCAGCTCCAGTCCCCTTCTCCAGTATATCATTTTTACTGGGCGTCTCCGCCAGTCCAGTAATGTCAGACAGCTGGGGCTTCACTGGTTTTTACACCCGGCGTTATGTCATTAGTCTGGCATTTTTACAGTGCACTGAAATTATGATTTAAATGTGATGGACGTGTTAAAGATAATGAAAGTATACAATGAGAACATATTGTTGGAGCTGTCCTCACAATTTTTATGGCCTCTCTTTCACTGTACGTGTGTATGTGAGTGGGTGTGTCAGTGTGGCTTGTATTAGCTTGTGCATGTGTGTGTGTGTGTGTGCAGATGAGTGTGTGGATGAAGGGGCTTGTATTTGTGTGTGTGTGTGTGTGTGTGTGTGTGTGTGTGTGTGTGTGTGTGTGTGTGTGTGTGTGTGTGTGTGTGTGTGTGTGTGTGTGTGTGTGTGTGTGTGTGTGTGTGTGTGTGTGTGTGTGTGTGTGTGTGTGTGTGTGTGTGTGTATGTGTATGTGTCTGTGTAGTTTTGTGGGTATGTGTATGTGTGCTTCTATGTGTGTGTTTGTGTGTGTGTGTGTGTGTGTGTGTGTGTGCGCGCACGTGTGTGTGTGTGTGTGTGACAAGAGTATCTGCACATCTGAAGACCTCCATGCCTTCTCTATTCTCCTTGTGTCTCATCTCCAGTAATTCCCCCAGTGAATCAATTAGCCCATCTGCTTGTCACTCCTGGTGAGGAGATACAACTGTCAGCGTGACGAGAACATTTCCCTAATAAATGTTCCCCCGGACCAACCGGGTGGGTCGAGGCCTCTGCTCCCCACGCTCAATTATTGAGTGTCACCCAGGGAGGGGTGAAGAGACTGGGGGGAGGGGGAGCATGCCACCGAGCCTTGTCTGAATTATAATGTGAACCCTTGCGTAATTATGAATCTCTCACATGTCCGATAGAGGAAAATTGAAGCCTGAATATTTCATAGTCAGAGTCCCCACGTCGTGGAGATCATTGCCGGGAACGCATGCTAATTTTCTCCGAGCAGCCGTGGGCTTGGAGTGGAGGCGGAGGTGGAGAGGTTGGGGTTTGGGGTTGAGGGTTGGGGGGAGGCGTTGATTCTTTTTTAGTGAGAAGTCAATCAAGCACATCAAAGATGAGGAGTCTGCAAATGGGTATATGCAGAATTTGATGGGCTTGACTGAGGGCTCGTCATTACTTCTGAAAAAGAGATATATTACATATTACCCACTACACAGTGGATGATCTGAGGATTATTACGTGACATTATGGCTGTTTTGTGAAGTCCTCAGATGTCCTCAAACATTACCCCAACCAGAAACAGTGCGGAACCAGATCTGTGTCTACACAGACTACAGTAATAATGTAGCATTAATAAAGCTAGTATTCCATCATCTGCAATATGATAAAAGTAGTATTTGGTCATTCTAACAAGGGGAATGGCTCAAATAAATTGATAATGAATTAATCTCCCAGGTTAGAAATTCATTAAAAAATATCATCCTAGACATAAAGTAGGTGCTAATCTCATAGAGCATTTCTTCAGAGAAGTGGAAGACTATACATTTAGCACACTAGCTGCTTTTTACCTGACCTCTGGCAACAATGAAATCATCTGCGTTCATATTACTATGACATATTACCTGATCTCTATTTGAGGACAGGTAGGAACACAACATTTTGAAAATGGTCCGGCAGGTGCTCACCTCTGTATCTGCTCATTTGTTTAGAACTTTGAATGTGTATGAATTCCACTACATTTATCTTGTTATAAACTTGTATCTCTTATAAATCTTTAAACTTTAATAAAATCGTGCCATATGCAACTTGCCTTGTTTTGCCTATGTAACAGCTGTAATGTAATTGGCACCCTGCCAAAAGGACTGATTTTAAGTCTGTGTCTATGCAGGGAGGAGAGGAAGCCTGAACTACGGATAGGATGCAACCGGGACGCCAGGAGAGCCAGGTGCCTTTTGGTGATAGCCTCCACAGTCTGTAATACAAGAGAACTGATGGTGGGTGAAAAGGGATAGACCTGTGTGATGTGTGTGTGTGATGTGTGTGTATGTGTGTATGTGTGTGTGTGTGTGTGTGTGTGTGTGTGTGTGTGTGTGTGTGTGTGTGTGTGTGTGTGTGTGTGTGTGTGTGTGTGTGTGTGTGTGTGTGTGTGTGTGCTTGGGGGGTGCAGAGAACCCCCAGAGAATCGAGCAGTATTATTTGAAAGTCAGAGTCCACTATATTTGCACGTTTCGGCTGCATGAACAAATTCCTTCACTGAGCGCTATGGCATGTGTCAAACACCCAGTCAGTCCCTTCATGCAAAAACTCTACAATGTAAGAAAATGTCCTCCACTTCTAAGGAAATGTATTAGTTGGACAGGATGGTAGGGGGAGGCTAGGTTGGGGGTTCCTGAAAAATGTTTGAAAATAACAACTTGTGTCAAAGAGATGAATCTTCTTTATGCACACAAATACAAACACACACACACACACACACCACACATACACACACACACACACACACACACACACACACACACACACACTGTGCATGCCTTATGGGCTTTGCGATGAAAGAGACAGAGAAACAGAAAGAGATTTGGAGGCATTCAGACAAATGCTAAGTGCAGGCACACAGGCATAAAGAACACAGAGCAACATTTCCATCTCACACAGCCTGAAGACACAAGAGAGAAGAGGAGAGGAGAGGGGTGACAGGAGGGGAGAGGAGGAGAGAGAAAGAGAGAGAGAGAGAGAGATCATAACCCAATTACACTTAGAGATGTGATAAAAGAACAACAGGAAAACAACTTAAGTGACACGGTAACAGAAATGTCAACACACGTGCACACACACACACACACAAACACATACCTCACACAGAATTGACAAAGACACAGTATATAGTGCAGAGATTCAATTTGAAGGGAACAGGAGCTTTACGTCATGTATACGAGAGAAGTTTATACGACAGGGCGGATGTGAGTGCATGTCAGGGCTTTATTAATGTGACAAACTAGCTGTCAGAAGTTGTCAGGCCTGATTAAGCGCTGACATCTGCTCTAGGACCAGTCATGTAGTTCGTGGAAGTCTTCAGAACCTCTGAAAACAGGTGGCGGAAGGAAGAAAGTTTAGCAGTGGTATAGACGAGGGCCTTATGTGTTTTAGCTATCTGAGATTATGGGGGTTTTACTTTTCTTGAAATACAAATATTTAAATGAATAAATCATTTCTAGACTATGAAAATTCTGAAAAGATTTGTGTCCCTTTTGGATGTGTGCCAGTGTGTGTGTTGTGCATTAGGATAATGTCAGGATGTAGTTGCAAATATAAAGCTTCTCGTTATGATGAATTAATGTGTGCCAGTGTGTGTGTGTGTGTGTGTGTGTGTGTGTGTGTGTGTGTGTGTGTGTGTGTGTGTGTGTGTGTGTGTGTGTGTGTGTGTGTGTGTAAAGGTGGGTCTGTTGCTAATGCCCATATGAGACGCTAAATAAAACAACTGGAGCAGGAGCAGGTAAAGGCTTAAATTTTACATGTTGTGGAACACCAGCCTAATGAATTAGTAATGATGGGCTAAAGCCCCTCTTTGTGTCTACCAGTATGTGTTTGTTTAAGCGTGTGTGTGTGTGTGTGTGTGTGTGTGTGTGTGTGTGTGTGTGTGTGTGTGTATACGTGTCTGTGTGTCTGTGTGTTTGTTTGTGTGCGCGTGTGTGTGTTTTTATCTGTCTCTGTAAACCATGTTGCACCCGAATGCCCATCCTTAATTTGGCCACAAGTGCACAAGGGATCCAGGTGAGTGTGAACTCCATGATAAGCAGACTGGAAAAGATGAAAGGAGGAGTGGAAGATGGAAGGGCAGAGGAGAGGAAAGTAGGGGAGTTCAGTGGAGAGGTAAGGCAAACTGGGGAGACCCACTTTGAGAGGTGATTGGAGGAGCACCGGAGGAGAGGAGAGTACCGGGACACCTGCCAGCCAGACTCAGTGGAGCGCGAACAGCACAAAGTACTTCTGACCAGCAGACATCCCCGAGAGGAGGCGCAGCTTCCTCCATTAGCCAAACATGCTAACTCACATGAGCTAATAAACACTCACACAGAGACAGAGACAAAGACAGAGAGCGTGGCGAACTGTTACAGTAAGTGAGTGTTTGACGTGATGTGGGGAAGTGTGTGTTTGGGGCCCTTAATTAGGTCTGTTTTTACAAGAGAAACGCTGCAGCGTTGACAGTCTCCGAATTATGAACCTAATAAAACCACCA
This sequence comes from Sprattus sprattus, assembly GCF_963457725.1. Classification (NCBI taxonomy): domain Eukaryota; kingdom Metazoa; phylum Chordata; class Actinopteri; order Clupeiformes; family Clupeidae; genus Sprattus; species Sprattus sprattus. The sequence continues at coordinate 12,267,025 of NC_137922.1, read as the reverse complement.
CAGCAGCAGCAGAAGGGAGATGACAGTGGTGTAACCCCACCCTGAACTACTCTGACACACACACACACACACACAGACACACACACACAGTCATAGACACACACACAAACAGACACATACAAACTGGTTTCACAAACAAATACAGTCAGACAAAGAAATCACACACATACAAAACTGACAATGGGACAAAGAATGTTAGAATCTCCATTCTCACAAGTTTAACGTGGGACACGTGTACACGTCACACACACATACTTATATCACTCACTTACAGGGCCCAATTTGGAGGTCAAGCTAGATGTCCGGTCCTACAGTATTACATGGGTTCTGTCTGGGTGGTTTCTCTCAGGGTTCCCCTCTGACATGGGTATTATGTTCAACCAGCACAGAGGCCTCACAAACCTGAAATAATCATAGTCGTCAATGACATTGGAATGGTAGGTGTAAAACCTCTGATTTGAAATGTATGTTTCTTTGTCTTTATTTTGAAAAAATCAAATGAATAAAGTTCATTCTTAAATGTATATACTTGTGATAAGAGAACTTTTTTAACTCACAAGCTCTCTCTCTCACACACATTCACACACCACACACACACACACACACACACACACACACACACACACACACACACACACACACACACACACACCTCACAGCTTTCCACTGAGTGCTCTGATTTTTCTCCCTGCGATATGCAAATCAGACAGGGACAAATGTCCCTCTCCAGCTGGGCCCGTCCTCAAAAAGCCCTCACCTCCGTCTCTCTCCCCTCCTCTTCCTTCCCGTCCTCTCTCCTCCCTCGCTCACGTGCTCCCTCACTCACTCACTCAAATTCCCATTCTTTGATGTTCTTTAAATGAGCTTCCCAACTCCACTTCTCGCCCGCAATTCAATTTTACAAGGCCATTATGGAGCTGTAATGTGCGGGTTAAATATATCGGGGCAGGCGTTATGTGAAGATAATTAGCGCTAATGAATAATGCACTAATTCCGCTGATGAAGGATGGCTGGTCTCATAATGGAGTGTACCGGGCGGCCCTGAGAAATGGAATTAAAATATTTAAACACTGTTTTATGATATTACTCCTCCTGCCATCATTTCCTCTATCTCTAGCTCACTCGCTCGCTCTCTTCTCTCTCTTTTCTCTCTCTCTCTCTCTCTCTCTCTCTCTCTCTCTCTTTCTCTCAGGCCCATCTTGTCTCCATCATCACCACCTCTCTATCTTTTCCTCATCTCTCTCTCTCCCTCTTTTTTTTCTCTCTCTCTCTCTCTCTAGACCCATTATGCTGACAGGCTCAACCTCTGACATGACGTAGGTTAATGTGACAGCAATAAGTCACCCAGGACATCAGTTACTGAGCATGCACGAACAAACGAACACACACACACACACACACACACACACACACACACACACACACACACACACACACACACACACACACATAGAGAAAGGCACAAATAGGCAAAATAAGTGAGCTTGAAGCATTCTGTAAGGAAACTTTTAAACTTTTTGAAAAGTTACCTGAAGGAACAAACTGATAGAAGATGTTGGGAGGATGTACTAGTAGAGACACAATGAGAAAGAATGTCAGGATTCACAGAGAAACTTTCAAGCAGAAGAGACACAATAATGACATACATACTAAATATCCTCCAGACCCAATGTATTTATATTAATTATAAATATTAAAATGGTAGTCCATGCATGTTTTCATAAAACTCAAAATATCTGCATTTTCCCAACATTTATTAAAAAAAGCATAATACTGATTGAAACGGTGTTGAAAGGGGGAGGAATGATGGGTATGGAAAGAGCAGAAGACATTTCACCATCTACAAAATGTAATTTGAGAGTATTGCATACCACATACTAAGAAAACACAGGAAGATGAGGTAGATAAGATGTAGCTTTTTGATTACCCTCTCTATTGAGCAGTTAAAAGTAAAAATACAAATTCACATCTTCAGGATCGGTTTGCTTGCAAACATTTGTTTATTTGAAAATGTTTCCTGTGTGCACATGTGTACATCTATGTTCCTTTCAGGTGTGGATTTTTGAATGTGTGTGTGTGTGTGTGTATGTGTGTATGGACTGCATGTATATGCATGCAGTTACACACCTACATGTGTGTATATTCATCCCCAGCTTATTGCACTCTAGACTCCCAGTGAGTTATGTGCCACTGGAAGACATGAGAAATCATTGTGTCCTCGTCCTCCTGTTTCGGAGCGCTCGTTAATAACCGTCTCCAGTATCCCATCAGGCATCTGGGCGGTTCTTACAGTGGGAGCGACATGCTTATTGTATTTGGCTGCAATTATTTACAGCAGGGAGGTGCGGTGCATAGCGCCTCGCGCCCCTTGTTACGAGTGCCTTTTACACCCATCATCTGACGGTAAAGAGGCGCAGCCATAAATCGTCAAGTTTTACGGCCATTTCCCAGCAAATTGCCTCAATAGAATCAATAAGGCGGATGTGGCTGTTTGGAGCTGATACACGAGGCCTTATCAATAGTAAAGTAGAACCTGAAGATAAATACAGACAAAAATGAAACAATTCATCTTTGAAATTATACAACTAAGCAAATAATATTGAATGCATAGTGTAGTCATGAAGATACAATGTTTAATGTAAATTAAATCTGTAAAAAACTACAATTTATTGAGCTCACCACTAACTGAACTGAATAATTTGAAAGAAAATGTTTTGATTCTTGATCAATTTTACTTGGGTTTAACAGAAATGTTAGGCATTTAAGAATAAACAATGGCTACTTCAGCTGACATGAGAAACACCAGTGGACTGATAAGTTGGCGCTGAGCGGTCACTTGTAATGAAGCCGCTCTAACGCACCATGACCACAGACAGGTTGAGGAGCAGCTCTAACACACCATGACCACAGACAGGTTGAGGAGCGGCTCTAACACACCATGACCACAGACAGGTTGAGGAGCAGCTCTAACACACCATGACCACAGACAGGTTGAGGAGCGGCTCTAACACACCATGACCACAGACAGGTTGAGGAGCCTCTCTAACACACCATGACCACAGACAGGTTGAGGAGCCTCTCTAACCCATCATGACCACAGACAGGTTGAGGAGCGGCTCTAATGCACCATGACCACAGACAGGTTGAGGAGCCGCTCTAACGCACCATGACCACAGACAGGTTAAGGAGCCTCTCTAACCCACCATGACCACAGACAGGTTGAGGAGCCTCTCTAACCCACCATGACCACAGACAGGTTGAGGAGCGGCTCTAATGCACCATGACCACAGACAGTTCGAGGAGCCTCTCTAACCCACCATGACCACAGACAGGTTGAGGAGCCTCTCTAACCCACCATGACCACAGACAGGTTGAGGAGCCGCTCTAATGCACCATGACCACAGACAGGTTGAGGAGCCTCTCTAACCCACCATGACCACAGACAGGTTGAGACAGCACTTACTGTCTGAGTCAGTGCTTTTTTCTTTCTGTGACCTCATACATTTGGTAAATGTTGATGGCTGCTTTAAGACAGATTTCTGATAGTAAATGAAGTCATCTCGTCATGCCTCTTAATCATCACGCCTTTAAATCATGCTTGAGAGAACATACCCATGACTGGTAGTGAGTTTTAACTCTATTCACAAGGCAAATGTTTGAAAAAAAGTTCTTTGGATTATTTTCCAATCCACCACTTCTCTGTCAGCCATATCTTTATCTCTGTCAACAAATCTACTCAGATATGAGTGGATAGTATGTGTGATTATAATGGTATGCATGGAAATATAGATTATTCTATACATTAAAATAATAAAAGTATATCTGATTCTGATTCAACATCAGCTGTGGAATATTATGCCATATTCTATGTGTTAACCTATGGCTATGACATTGCATATGCACATGAATTGTAATGACATTAAATAATATTCAGTTCACAGAGATCGACTGTTTTGAGTGTATTGGGTGTGTGAAGAGGGCATGTACTGTGTGTGTGTGTGTGTGTGTGTCAGAGTAGTGTGTTCAGGGTGGGGTAACACCACTGTCATCTCCCTTCTGCTGCTGCTGGGGTGGTTTTATTAGGTTCATAATTCGGAGACTGTCAACGCTGCAGCGTTTCTCTTGTAAAACAGACCTAATTAAGGGCCCCAAACATGCACATCACATCAAACACTCACTTACTGTAACAGTACGCCGCACTCTCTCTCTCTCTGTCTCTCTCTTTCCCTCTTTCTCTCTCTCTCTGTCTCTCTCTCTCTCCAAAAAGCTGATTATAACAAGGGCATTAAAAGGGAATTACTGCAAAACAATTCACACTTAATGTACCAGTCATATGAGAATATGAGAATGAGGTGGAGGGGTGGATGTGTGTGTTGGGAGGGGGGGAGGGGGGGGAATGAAAGAAGGGACTGAAGGAGGGAAAAACGACTTAAATATAGTTATATTAATAATACATGCTTTAATTAAACGGCTTGAGGTGCATGCAGCGGAGACTGAGAGAGAGTGAGAGAGAGAGGGAGGAATAGCGATAGAGAGAGGGAGAGAGGAAGAGAGAGAAATGATTGAATTGCGGAATTGCAGACGGGCAGGTTTCTGCCATGATTCATTGGCAGTAAATATGCACGGCTCCATGCCCATGAGGCAATCAAGGGGTCCAGGGAGATGCATGTTGTTAGCCGGGCGCCCCTTATCCACAGCAGAAATAATACTTATAAAGAAGCAGGAATAAAGCACTATGGTCCCATTGGAAAAATCACAGATTTTTCATTAAACACATGAAACAAAAGGATCATTCTCTTTTTTTTTCTCCTTCATGCCAAGGTTAGGCTACACTTAACTAACATGCAGGAACATAAACCTTAACCTGAAAAGAATGTACAATGTCACAAACCACAGTCACTATCGGTATTTCTCAGTGGGAACATGAATGATTTATGTGTTTAGCTGAAAATGAGAGGTAGCTGCCGTTCATTCATCCATTCCCACTTACAGTATTGTGAGATTTTGTGCACCTAAAGGGAAACTTTGGGGTTTTCCAACCTGGGCCCTATTTTCAAGATCTTTTTTTTTGGTCCAAATTTTCTAAATCAAGTACAATTAACGATCAAAGTCAGTCCATTATTGAGTTAAAACACTAAAACTGACAACCGCAAAACAGGTAAACAATGGAATCCTATGAGGGCAAGCCAGTATGTCAAAATAAAGTGCTTAGTTTTGCCACTGACATGCTTGTAAATGTTGTTATAAGGATCTGACATGGAAAGGATCCCGTACCGAGACACACCTGCGTCTCTTAACCTCAATAACTGTAAAGAACGTGTAAAAACTGACTGTACAGTCAGTGTATTACCTGTCTCGATAGTCCAGTCTCTGAGCACCCCCATCTCTTTGCCTATCGTCAATAGAGTGCCCTCTCCAGCACCACACGGTAGGCCAGACAAGTGTCTTTAATTTAATCTTTAATTGAACCCAACAAATAGGGACCAGGTTGAGAAATTCTGAAGTTTCCCTTTAATACCTGGTTAATTGATTGAAACAATGGTTTAGGGTTAACCTCATAAACTAAGCCAGAGACTGGACAAAGACAAAGGGAGGATCTCCCACTGACAAAGGGGAAATCAGGAAACCACATCCCCTCATGGATCAAAATGCTTCTGAACTCTGAAGCTAAAATTCCAAATCCCCAAATACTTTTCATGTAGTGTCTGTTTCCAATGATCCTGGCATGTGTTTTCTTTTAGGTTTACTGACAAACTGATCAACACTGTCATCAAATCAAGCTGCATGATGCCATTGTGCATTAACACATACATGTATTCTGAATATGAATATGAAAAGGAATATGATTTTACATTTTACACTTTTCTGTAACAGCTCGATAAAAACAAAACAATAAAACCATGCTGAGGGAGGCAGAAAATATCACCATGCAAATGTCTATGAGAGCAGCATTAGGTCACTTCTCCATCAGATACATGCACAGCATCCAAACACACACACACACACACACACACACACACACACACACACACAAACACACACACACACACACACACACACACACACACACACACAAACACACACACACACACACACATACACACACACACACACAAACACACAAACACACACACACACACACACACACACACACACACACACACAAACACACACACAAACACACACAAACACATGCACACGTTTCTTCTCATTATGTTCTCCTGTTGTGTGTGTGAGGGTCATAAATAGAGTTCTGCAGTGATAAACTAATGCAATTACAGGCAGGGTCACAGAAGCACCTCATTTACACACACTGTATATATATGTGTGTGTGTGGGGGGGCTAAGTCTGAGAGTGGCCCCATGGGGCCTCATGCCATGCCTTTATTAGTGCTGTGGGGGCCACAGGACATCAGAGCATTAGGGCTAATCTCAGGGTGAGAGGGTCAGATGCTGTCGGTCCAAAAAGAGATTAGTATGGACAGACACACACACACACAACACACACACACACACACACACAACACACACACACACACACACACACACACACACACACACACACACACACACACACACACACACACACACACACACACACACACACACACACACACACACACACACACACACACACACACACACACACACACACACACACACACACACAAACAAAGCCATCAGCCACCAGGCTGGAAAACACACCCATGATTTGTTAATTCATTAAAATGTGTGTTTGTGTGTTAATGGGAGGTGTGGCCCTGGGGTTTAAAGCTACGGCAGTAATAAGAAAGTCAACATGATAGAGTCGTGTTAACAGGCAACTTCAATTTCCTATCAACAGAAATGCATTCACATTATCAAAACAAATTTAAAGAATTCTTAAAACAGTTATGACTGTCTGTTTGTCTTTCTAAAAAAAGCTTTTTGGCAAACAGCCAGGGATTAATAGATCTAAACACACCATTGTTGTCTTTTTTTACTAACCGAAATCCAATTTGAGGAAATCTGTCCCTATCATTGCAAAAACAGTCTCCTTGAGTAAACTTCAAAACAATCTGATTTCAACAGGAAAACTTGAATTGACTTCCAGCCACATTTAAGCATCTTAAATCTCACATTCAGATAATCCTATTCCCTGTAAAGTACAGTGCAAGAGTCCATTTCCACTGGATGTGACACCATCTCTTGATCTCTGAACAAACAAGGACACAGTGCTTCCTCTAATCACCCTCTCCATCCCTAACCGGGGTCAAGCACTAGGATGCTCTCTGACCTCTAGTGAACTGGCCATCTTTAACCTTCGTTACGAGTCTGTCACAAACCATCAAGCAACACTTCACAAATCACTGTGCCAATCAATGAAGTCCATTCACTTTTCCCTCTTTCTGAGTGACAGGTAAGGCCCCTCACCCCTCTATTTGTTGTTAATAAATAACTGTGTTATCAGTATTATGAAGGGGGAAATGTGAAGAGAAAATGTTTTAAATTTTAAATAAATGTTACTCATTACCCTGTTTTGACAATTTAACAATTAACTCATACTTTGATCCACTGATAACGAATAATGACCTATGGGAAGCTAGAGAGCCTAACAGTTACAGTGTTACATCTGAAACGCATACCATTGAATCCTGTTGCTACAACGCAGTCTCCCTTACTGAGAGCAGGCCTTTGACGACCGACTCCACCCGGTTCCCTGAAGTACAACAATCCTGGGCAGCCAACCCTGCCAACCCTTCGGCCTTCGCAGAGTGCAGAGAAGGGTTAGCGCATGCTCTCCACGGTCATACAGCACCATCATGTGGTCAGTCATTGACGTGAACAATGCTTGTCAGTTTATAAACAAATACATTTAATACACCCCCACTTTGTTCTTATGCTTAAGAGACGAGTTATAGGATCGAGAACAAGAGCCCTCTCATACCTGTTTTGTCGACTCAATTCATTCTGGCAAAGAAATGAGAGGTGAGAAATGAGAGTGTGAGATAGACAAAAAGAGAGGACAGAGAGACACAAAAGAGAAAGAAATCCTCTTTGCTTTGTTAAAGATGGAGTTTTCTGTCTCTGAGGTGAAAGCTGTGACAGTGTGGAATTGTGGGTCCTGTCAGCCGTGTGGCACTTAATCTACGACTCTCACTGATACTAGCCTATTCCCAGCAGCCTCTCTGATTTATGGCTCTCATTTCACCTGCACACCAGGGTCCTGGGATTTGTGGTTCATCAGAGGGCAATAGTCTGCATGCAAGGGCCACCATAAGGTCCAGACACCCATGGCCCCATCACCAGTACAACACAGAGCAGGCAGTTAGATTAATGGTAGGTGATGATGATGTAGTTTTGCAAAATGAAACATATTTAAAGATTATCTTAGAGCAGTATTTTAAAATCAATAAACGCGTATATAATCCAAAAATCGTCCCTGGAACTATCAATCCTCTCAATAAAACGACTCAATCGCAGGTAAAAAATCCTCTCCGTCACATGCTTGAATCCAAGTGTGACACAAAAAAGAATTGACAGAAGACTCTTCTGGCCCCTCGTGATGATTTAGGATCAGCGATTAAGTCTCACGCCAAGAGGTGCGCGGCGGCCAACGGGACGCAGTGTTGAAGAGGACATCGGAGATAAACACTAAATTAATCATGTTTCGCCTGAACTTTCTGGGGACTAAAAATTTGCTTATGGAAGATCGTGATCGCATAAAATATTAATACACGAAGAACTGGTAGGGAGGGTAAGCAAGGGGTGGGGGAGGGCAGTCCTCAACACACACACACACACACACACACACACACACACACACACACACACACGCGCACACACACACACACACACACACACACTGATATGCAAGAAACAGAGGTCTCGTAAACAAAGAGTTCCTTCCAAGAGCTACAAAGAATTACAACCAGCGGGAAAGTCTGTTCGCAAAAAACAGGGGTTTTGTACAAAAAAAATAATGAATCAATATGCAGTATTTCTGAGATGCAAACCACATGAAGGCTCATTCATGAATATGGATTAATATTCTGCAACAGCACGTGTCACATAAACATGTTTTCTCTCCCCCGGGGAAAAACACATTAGAGGTTGCACATTAAAAAGAAAAACAGGCCTTTAGTTTGACAGCAAAAAAAAGTTTTTGGCCGTTTCAATTTTTGGTCAACTGGCCTGGTGACGATCCGTTTGAAAATATAATGAGCCATTTGTCATGTCAACACAAATTTTTAAAACGAAGGATGTTTCTGAGTGGCCATGACAGAGGTAAATTCATTAGTAGAAGCATTTAGATGTAAATTTGTTAGCCCTCGCAAATGGTGGTATGAACTTGCAAGCTTCTGTGATGGGAGCAGCGCCAGCACAATGGCATCACAGAGGGAAACAATGCTATTAAGCCGAGGAGTCCTGTGGAGAAGACAGCCCACAGATGGGGAAGGGGAAGAGAGAGGTTATGGCCTGCATAAGCTCTATGAAAATAGCCCTGGCCTGAAGACAGCCTATTGGTCCATAGGCAAAACACCACAGAAACCTCACGCTGCACCAATCTTTGTTGAATGAGTTCACAAGACTTGCAATGAACACAAATGGAAAGACTCAGAAGTTTAAGGGATGTGAAGATAGAGTCGCAGCTTCTATAGCCACCGATGGCATGCAGGGGCATTGTTTTTTTTCAGTTACACAAACACACAAGAAACGTTGAAAATTATTCTATCTAGTCAGTAAGAACATGACAGGGGATTCATAAGAAATAGATTAAAGGCACCCAGTGCAACTTTCGAGGCTTAAAAATAAAGTCTAGTCTTTTTTACACGTAGTAAGTTTCAATAACTCCATACCATTACATACCAACATTCAAGCAGCAAAGATGAGACGTCGTTGTGTGGTGAGAACTGATAGAAAATCGATAACAACAACAATCGCCGCCATTTTCTTTATTTTTTGTAACCTACAATAAATAAAGCAGGCTTCCAGTCAATGGAAAAATGGCTTCTCCCCACCGGCGATTGTTGTTTACGATTTTCTATCAGTTCTCACCACACAACGACGTCTCATCTTTGCTCCTTGAATGTCGATATGTAATGGTATGGAGTTATTGAAACTTACTACGTGTGAAAAAAGACTAGAAATTGAATGTTTATTTTTCATTGAATGTTTACATAAAGTTGCACTGGGTGCCTTTAACGGATCAATTCAAAAGGTAAGTGTTCTCAATTCAGCATAAATATCTGCACACCAATTAAAAATGGTTGCAAAGCAATGCCCTGGACTTAATTTTGAAGGTCTCGTAAATGACACTTTTTCTACTTAAGAACTTTCTACTTAAACTTAAAGATATTTAAAATAAACAAGTGAATATTTACCATTGAAATGAGTGGCGGAATCTTTGTGACTTCAACATTCCATAGCAGTTATTTGTAAACAGTTAACTGTCATTGCTGTCACATTGCAGCTCTCTCCCTCCTTCTTTCATCTATCCATCTAGCTCACTATCTGTCTGTCTCCATTTATCTATCCATCTTTCATTCACTCACTCATTCTCTATCACTGTATTACAATCACACCATCACTATCACTTTATCACACGATCACTTCCACTCTCATCACTGTCACTCTATCACACTGTCCCTCTTGTATTACAATCATTTACAATGTTTTATGCTGTTTTTGTGCGTTTCTGTGTAAATCAGACTTGGCCTCACTCTCCTTTCAGCTTCTTATGGATCTGTGAAGAAGGCATTGTGTCCATTAACACCAGACATATCTGTAGGCCTGGTAGGGACATCTAGAAGTGCATCACTGGAATGCCCTCAATGCATCATAAAACAACAACTAAATAAGATGTGTTGCAAAACATTTCACCTGGCCCTGGTCGAACCCGGTAGAGCCTTGGAATGTAATGGGTGCAAATATTGGGTTTAAGGGATGGTGTTGTTTAGTGCTGTGTCTGCCACAGTGGTACTTGTTTGACACAAATATATTGCATTCCCTTTCATGTACATCTTTGGGTGTGAGGGATAAGTAAAAGGTATAACTATTTGGTTCATATTTCAATCCATGTTTCCTAAACTTAATATAAAAACTCTATCACTGCCTGTTTCTTTATTTCTGTCTTTCTCTCTCTTAATATCTAACATCTGAATGTCTTTGTCCTTCTCTCTCTTGCTTTTTATTTCTCTTTCCCTATGTTTGTCTCTATCTTTAATAAATTGAAATTACCCCTCTTTCAATCTATCCAGCTTTTTACACAACCCTCCTTCTACTGTGCCAGACTGCATGCATTGAATTGTTCAAACGTTCTAATCTTTTATTTCACTCAGCACTGGGGGCCGCTGTGGGGATGGTGGGTGAGGGTGTTGCCGGGGGGAAAGCCAAATCAAATTCTTTATAATTAGCTGGAGGTGTGTGGCAGGCACCCAGGTGAGCAGGCTGTGTGTGGCCAGCCGTGGAGCTGATTGGGTTATCTGTCCTGCGCTATGCAGATGAGATGTGATGGGCCACTCTGTGGGGTGGGGAGGGGAGGGGTGTGGGGGCACATGAGGGAGGGAGGTGAGGGCTGAGGTGGACACGTGTTTCCATCATCTAAAATCGACCCCGTCAGCAGTCCCATCACTGAATAATGAAAGTAGATGACGTTGGCAAGGCTTGCCCACAGATATGCTGCAGGCCAACAATACCAACAGCCATATCCTTATAGAAGTCACAAGATTGCTTCACAGTGGTCTCCCACAAACACAGACTTTTACTGAAGGTGAATTAGGTATATTTCTCTATAAAAAAATACTTTTCAAATTGTCCATTTCAAAGTTGCAACATAGTAGAATGTATAAAGACAGTAAGAAATCATAAATAATAAATAGTCCAGGTTGTCTGAAGTCTTCCAAGTTGACCAGATGGGTAGAGCAGCGTCATCCCCATGAGCACCCTGAAGTGGAGCTAGCGAAGGAGAAACAAGATACGAGAGTTAGTGGTCATCTGTGTAATGAAAACAGATGTATTAGTGGATATATTATATGATGATCAAAGCAAATGAATGATCCGATGCAGAAATACCATAACGATTTAAAGCTTTGTCTTACCTTGATTCATGCCTCAATAACTTACCAGACCACTCGGCCTCGGACTCAATGGAATATGGAAAGTGTAATTCCACAAATTGTGGATGTTTCACTTGGAATATTGCTTTTAGGTGAGATCTGGGGGGTGGGGGGGTTGAAATGGTCTTTATTTTTTTCAGCTTTTCCATCTTTTCTTTTTTTCTCATCTTTTTGGGCCATTTAAGGCAGATGTTATTTCCAATGTCTCTTTTTTTTTCTTTTTTTTCTCTCTTGTGGTAGCTGATTTTTTTTCAGACCATTTCAGTTCTTTATTTTCTCTTTTTTTACATTTCAAAATGAAAGCCAAGAATCCAGAAGCGTACAAGGGCAGTCATACAAATCATTAAAATTTAAGACATAAAATATGTACATCAAATGCAACAAGGCTGGACTATGAGGCTCTTAATTTCTAAACTTCTGTTAAAGCACCCCTTTTTCATCATCATCATCATCATCATCATCATCATCGTCACACAAACCAGTCTGCAGTCAACCCATAATCACAGTCATAATGTACCCAAATAATTCAGTCGGACATTATCAAAAAAAAAAAAAACTTCCACAAGCAAGCCTTCAAACCAAAAAGGATACTTTCAACTTTGTTTTTTTTACATCATAAAAAAATAACCAGAAAGTAACGTTGTGGTATATACACACGAGTCAAATTTCACACACAGATCAACCGCAGGCACACTTCGCCCCCCACCCCTCCCTACCCACTTCTGTAGCGCACGTCTGGTCTAGGGAGTTAATAACAGCAACGGAAATGGGACTAGATTATTAAAAACAATGTCAAGAGCTAGAGGGGAATGACAAGCACAGCACAGCTGAGCTCAGTGCAGGGCCTTCCACGTCCTCCTCCTTCTCTCCTCATCTCCTCCACGGGCGTGACTCGTGATCATCGTCTTCATCGTCGTCCTGCAGCAGCGCGTCGTCCACCAGCGAGTCCTCCTGGAACTGCCAATCAAGGAGAGTCAGGATCTCCGCATAAACCAAATCACAAGCAGCATGTGAAGGGTTAGTGAAAAGACTTGACCAATCGCGTACCAATTAGTGCTATAGGTCAGCCAATCACACACCAGAGAACAACTATTCAATCCATCACATCCTCACAGGATAACTCTGATGACTACATATCACAAACATAAGGCTTTGTGATAAATCACTGTCACTAAGTTTTCCATTATGCCTATGTCTACTAGTTTTATTTTATTATTAAAGTTTGTTTCTACTATGTTGGCACTCTGAGATTCTTTTGAATGAAGAGTGTGATACATATAAAATGCATTATTATTATTAGTAGTATTATTAAGGGTCAAAGCTAAGCCAATCAAAGAGGAGTCCGAGTTCTCCATTCACCACAAGAAAGCATGACCTCTTCGTTGACCTCTGGCTGAGACAGTGCACTTTCCCTATCAGAGAGGACCTTACCTCCTCCTCCTCGGGCTCAGCCTCCTCGTGGTCACAGGAGGTGTGCATCACAGGCGGCTTGTGCCATGACAGACGCAGCTGCTGGTTGTTAAACCTCACACCATGCATTGCCGCCTGAGAGAGGGAGAAGAAGGGGAGAGAGAGAGAGGAAATACACATTTCTAACAAACATAATGTGAACGTGTTGAAAAACCGTATCCTCAAGAGAGTGGTTGGTTGATGAGTGTGTGTGTGTGAGAGTGTGTGTGTGTGTGTGAGAGAGAGAGATACAAAGATAGTCTCACCAGCTCTGCTTCAGCACGTGTCCTGTAGGTAATGATGGCATTCTGGCTGGAGTCTTCCATCTGGCAGTCCTCAATATCCCCAAATTGCTTTAAAATAAGAAACACACCAACACTGGTTTCAGTACCACTCAAAGAAAAGCACACAAATGCAATCAATCATAATCCTTCGATTGATAAATATCCCCTTAATTTAACTCTCAGCACACATTGGTGCACTTGCTTATGGGCTATACCATCATTGATTTATGCTGAGATCATGTAGCAGGAACCATTTCCTTAATGTAATGTGCACTACAGAGTGTTCTACTTTGCTAGAGTATCATTTGCTTCACTGTGGTTCAGACCAGGAAAACCGCTGAAGCAACCGACTTTCAGCTCCCCACATTGTAGAGAATGCTATATAGTGCTGTTGGAGAGAACATTTTGCCTGTTTGCCCTGAACACATGGGAAAAACAGCCTGAAGGGGAGGTCTAAAGGGCCATAGAGAACCCCATCCCTACCCTATACATATGCACGCATTAACATGTACGGATGTTTGTGGACTCACTGCAAAGTGTGGCAGCAGCTCTACGCGGTCTGCGTCGCTGAAGCCGCTGATGTCCAGCGAGCGGGGCCGGTGGTCAACCGCCGTATGCATAGACTGGGCCCCGCGCCCCCGGCCCCTCATCCCACGGCCCCTACCCCTCATGCCCCCACGGCCCCTCACATGAGCCCCTCTGCCCCGCCCTGGAGCTAGGAGCCCCCGCTTGGCTGCCTATTAGAGGGGACGGAAGAGACAGAGAGGACTGTTATCCATCATCAACACTGGCATTTATCATCTATCTGTTTTAATGTTGCTCATATTACAATGTCTTTTGTGACTGCAATCTGTCTGTTCTCTGCATCTCTAGGTCTTTTCTTTTACCATTTAGCCCCTTCATTACTGTCTTTTCGTGCAGGAACAATCAGCACAAGACAAAGTGCTATGAAATTTGATTAGCAAGCCTCATTAGAATAAAGTCCAAAGCATGTGTGTGTGTTTGTGGTACGTGCCTCGAGTTGGAGTTGTGTGTATTTGATCTTCAGCTGGGCCGTGTCCTCTCCTGCCTGGGTCTTCTTGTAGAGGTCCATTTCTGTGTCCAGGAGATCCTTCTGTGCCTGGAAAACATGTTTCACAATCATACACATTAATACCAACCCCAATAATAAAAAGATGAAAGTACTCTTTCTGTTCTTCTGCCAGGTACAACTATTTTGAGGCCGCTTTAATACGGTAGAATCCATAATTCTAATTCAATCAACTTTTGTCACATTCAGCTAATTACTGCAGCTTTCCGTTCAGTATATATTTATTTTTAAACAGTGGCTCTGACTGAATCATGAACAAATTTAGCCAATCCGCACATTGCTTCAGGAGCACTGAAGGGAGGGGAGTCATTTGATTGGCTTTTGGGCTCAAATATTAACAAACTTTCACCAGAAATGTGCCTCAGAGGATAACATTCATCACTGTGCACAGAGGTATGACACAGTGCTGTCCTCCTGTGCTTCAAAAGTAACGAAGTATGTCCCTGTGCTTCTAAAAACTGCATTGTCTGCCTGATCTTTTAAAACAACATTAAGTGTGTGCCAGAGCTTTTCAAGTACCAACCTATGCTCCTTACAATAATTACTGTTACTTCCAATACTGTGCCCCTGTATTTTTTTAGAAGGATGTCAATGCTGCGTACCTGTGCTTTGCTTTTGGTCCCCTTGAGCAAGCCGGGACTGGAGAGGCCTTTGATCTCCTCCTGAAGTTTGGTGATGCTCCCTGTAAGAGTGGTCAGAGTGACCATGATCTGGACCTTGTCCTCCGCCTTCATGCTTTTATTCCTCTCCAGCTTGGAGATCAGTAGCTGCGGGACGGAGAGACACACACAGACACACAAAGGGGGCCATTAGATGTGAAAGAGACACACAGATGATTTGTTATTCAGCCCCTCCCTGTCCCACTCTTCTAAAACCTCCATCAAACTCCATTCTCATCCCTTTACCAATCTGCATTACAATTCTTCTCCTCCGGCTAAAAATGGGAACAGGCGGGCACACAAAGGGTCACTGGCTCCTATCAAGAGACTGGAGAGTATGTTACTGTCTGGGACTGCTATGGCAATCTTAAGGTTGGTATTACCAGGATCCTGCATACCTGCCATGTGTCATCGTTATTCACTGGATCAATTAATACCAACTACCCACCCAGCCACGGAGCTGGTGTGTGTGCGGAGCGCTAAAGAGAATGGCGGGCCGCTCGCTCACCTTCTGGGCCTCGATGTGCTTCTCCAGGATCTCTTGCTTCTTCTTCCTCACGTCCTGCTGCAGCTTGAAGGCTTCCTGTGAGAGCAGTGGGGAGGGAGAGTTCACAGATCTGGACTTTCATTGCATTTCCACTGCAGCAGACCACACACACACACACACACACACACACACACACACACACACACACACACACACACACACACACACACACACACACACACACACACACACACACACACACACACACACACAGCTGTAACTTCCTGACACACTCACCTGCTTTCTTTTCAGTGCTTCCTCAGGACTGGCTGTGCCCATGAATGGCGCCCCCTTGTGGCCCATTTTAACTGCTGCTAGGTTGTAGACCGTCTTTGTCAGCCCCGTAGACGTAGAGAAGACCTAAGTTACAGACCAGATATGTTTTACTAAAATATAAACGTATGTGATACAAAAACAACAACAACAAAATATCAATATCATCAATAAACTGTCTAGAACATCCCATGAAAAAGAAGCTAGAAATGCATCCATGAACTTATGCTGCCATCTGGTGGTTGTCTGAAGGCATGGTTACAGTTTGAAAATAAAGGGACACTGTCAAAGGCCATGCCTCGAACACCATCAGCAGCCTGCTCTTACCTGTCCTCCTGGAGCCACAGGTTTAGGGGGGAACCCTAGCCTTTCCTTCACAGACAGCTTTGATGCATTCTTAAATCAAATAAAACATGTTTTAAAAGCTGGTCAATGCAATGTTCACTGTGTGCATGCATGCATGGTGGTCAGACCGTAAAGCGATAGTGCTCTTTTAGAGACAGTGTTCTTACTTCATTCTTGAAATAAGTAATGGGCTAGGTATTTTCAGAGGTTACGATCTCTGTTAGACAGAAAATAAATCAGATCTGTAAGATCTGAACCAGAGTTCCTGATATGCTCACAACACAGTCAATTCCAAACAAGGTCACACAGAGTAATGAATTAACACACACACACACACACCTGTGCGGCGGTGCTGGGGTCCTGTGGCAGCTCAGCGTTGCCGGCGGGTAGCGGGCCAAGGCGGTCCTTGACCGACTGCTTGAGGGTCGTCCCTGGCGGATCCTGGGACGGCTGGATGCCCTGCTGCTACAGAGAGGAAGGAGGGGGATGGGAGACACACACACTTTCAGGAAGAGACACGTATGTGCAAGATGGCATCACACACAAATGGGGTATGGGTCCATTTCTGAGGGTTAGTATAGAAGGGGCACATGAAACTAACAGGGTGTGACTGATGGACTGCCACCACAATTGCCATAGTTAATACAAACCACACACATTTCTGCTGAGACAACCCTTCAAGCTCGGGCGCAAATATCAGACGGATAAAAAGAGATAAAAGAGTTCTTCTATTGTATGACTGAATTCTCTGACAGCAAATGTGTCATTTCTAAGAGCTGAAGGTGAAAAACTGCACAGAAAGGAGTGCTATGCCTGTGTTGGATACGAACGTGACTGCAGGCTGTGTGTGTGTGTGTGTGTGTGTGTGTGTGGGTGCGTGTGTGTGTGTGTTTCTACCGTGTTTTGGGAGGGGTGTGTCTGTGGGAGGTCGTCTCTGTGCCAGTTGACTTTGATGAAGCGGTTGTTGAGGATGGCCTCGGTGCTCAGCATGGTGCGTTTGGCCTCCTCATAGGTGGAGAACTGGATCAGAGCCGCCTCTGGGTCATTCCTATAGGCCACCTGCAGACATAGACACACACACACACACACACACACACACACACAGACACACACACACACACACAATGGAAAACACGCATTTATAGTCAGGCTATTGGATAAAGTTAAGCATGCGAAAACAACCATTTCAGTTCTGAAGAAGGCCAGTGTGATCAAATTAATCTAGCTGAAGTATCTGCTCACTGACAGCCAGCTAAAACGTTTTTTTTTTGTTTTTTTTTGCATCCAGTCTTAGACGACTGATTAACAACATACGTTTACTCCTCATGCGAAAAACTGCACAGTCCAAATTACTACTGCAATTACTACACAAACAGTGTCACCAAGACGAGGTTAAGTAATCTAGAAAAGTGTGTTTGGTTGTGTGTGAGAGCAAGAGTGTTGAACTGTTTGAGTACATACTAATTCCAATACTTTAACCGCTTTTCTTTGTATAGGTATATGAGGGGGTTCACTTGACTAGTGATACGCTTACGTGTATATATACATAGACTTGCCTGCAGGTTAACAATGGTGCCAAATTTGCTGAAGTGCTCATTGAGTTTGCTGATGTTGTTGAGCTCCGGCGGGATCAGGCGGACGTCCAGTTTGGTGTTGGCCAGGCTGAAGGGATTCTTGTTATGGAAGCCCTGGTGGTTTGGCTTATGTATGTAGCTTGGCCTGTGCATGCTTGTGTGTGTGTGTGCGTGTGGTGGAAGAGAGAGGTGGAAAGAGAATTACTCAAGGCTCTTTGTGACTAAGTAATTGGCATCTTAACTGCTAGCCTTAGTTCTGTTCAGTGAGGTGCCGAGTTTTCTGATAATTCACGTACCGCTTACCGCTTAATTTGTCAGTGAGTGAAGTGAAATAGAACATCCTATGACTGAACAACAGCAGAGAAGCTACTGTATACAATACATCAAAAAGTGATGAAAGCCTTATCAAGGTTATAGACAGTACGTGTATGGTTAAGAGTATGAGTGCGAGAGTGCATGAGCATTAATGTAGATGACGGTGTGTCACTAGGCTTACTTTTCTTGCCAGGGCTTCTTGACTGGCCCTAGTCCATCGTGGGGTCCACCTAACCGCTTCCTGGAGTCCGACTCCAGAACAATGCGCATGTTGTTGCTGTTGGACATCTTGTCTGTGGGACAGGAGTAACAGTATTACAGAAAAAAAGATAAAGACCGGACGTACCTCAACTACTAACAACAGCAATTCGTTTATAGTATGCAACGATGATAAACAGAATAGCAATACCAAATAAACTACTCAAGCTACCAAACCTTTGAAACCAATGTGCAAACTTCCAGTGTCTGAGTGTACTGTGACATTTATAAATGTGTATGTAACTGTATCTGTGCTGGTTTGGGTAATTTTGTATGAGTCTGCGTGAGTGCCAGACCTCGTGGCGGAAGGTCCACCCCTCCCATCGTCAAGCCAATCAGGTTAGGTCTCAGGTTAGGTGGGTTGCTACGGTTGTGACGGAAGATGGGCCTGCTGCCACTCATGCTGGGAGCCTCTGGATTGTATCCATCTGGCTCAAAGGAGTCTGCAAATATAAACACACACACACGCCACAAAAAAAACAATTAACATACCAAGAGAATGTACCCACACTTATATTGTTTTTAAGGTATAATTTGGTGAAATTTTAAGAACAAAACTCTCGTTACGCAAGTGTGACTCAAGGTAATATTACCCTTGAGTCACACTGCAATCATTTTCTCTTGAGGCCTTCCATGTTAACGAAATAGAATGAGTTTCTCGACAGGGTTTACAATTTTAAAAACGCATGCTGACCTGGGAGATCATTTGAGCACTACGCATTTATCTTCTTACACACCCGCAAAAACACGGACACAGACACATACACACACACACAGTCACTTACCAGGGGTGAAGAGAGGGGGAGGGGGCTGTGTGATGGGGGGTCTCACCCCTGATGTAACAATGGTGGGCACTGAGCTGGTAACGGAGTTGGGGGGTCCGTCCATGCCCGAGGGCTGCAGTGCTGGGAGAGGGGGTGGGGGACCTGGTAGGGCAGCACCGAGGTCAGAGGTCAGATTAATATAGACAGCAGATGTCAATCATATAAATATCAGATAAATGTAAATAACAGACGGTACCCTGGGCAACCACTCACATGGGAAGTGTTACATACCAAAACAAAACTGCAATGACCAGTAGGCTTTGCATGAGAAATGAAACACCATAGATGCCTTCTAAAGCTTCACCACAAGTTGGAGCAGAAAAAGAGAACTCAAATGGCCACACTAGTCATGTGATACACAGCCTTTAAAAAAGGTTCTCTTTCAAAGAAGATATAACTGATATATGGGGCTCTTCCAGAGAGGAAGTACAGGCTATGTTCATGTGGTAATACACAGTACCACTAGCTGATGCCCAGCGGTTCGTACCTGCGACTGGAGGGAGACTGGGGGGCATGGTGCCTGGAGGGGGCACAGGCGGCCTGAGGTTGACAGGTGGCAGCAGGGGCGGGGGAGGGGGCAAGCCGGGGGGAGGTGGGCCGTCCGGGGGTGGCTGGAAGAGGGGGATGCTGGGAAGGTTGACGTCCTCCACTACCACAGGGTCACTGCCGTGGTCAAAAGGACACATGTCACCTCGCATGCAGAAGCCCTTCTCTGAGGGAAGAAAGAAAGAGCGAGACGGAGAGGTTAAGTCAATTGGTAAAGAAATGCAAAGAAAAAGTATACTGCACAACAGTACCCTTTCACCCTTTTTGAGGACATCCAAACAGGCAAATGATATCTGATATGATCTCTGAAAACATGGAACTATGGAAAGAAATATCTATAAAAAAAAACACAGTAGTCCCTTTAGTACATGGCAATTCATGACCTTTACAAAGCCCCTCTGATACTGAAAACAAAATCGACATTAGAATAAAGTGAACAATAGATTAAAAGGACAACTCAAGAATCTGTTCAGATGTAAAAGTGAATGAGAGGCAGTTATTGTTATGAAATGTCAAGTCAAGCAATTCATAACTTTAGAATTGGACCATCAACCAGTTCATGGTACATTTAGATGTATCCAGGGGTCTGCATTCCTATGTAGTCAAATCGTTATCATTAAAACTGTTCCGGTTTCTGATTTGTATCTGTGAAGTTACACCCCAAGTACATTTCGTTTTAAACTAAATAGGCGTACTTTCTTAATTGTCCAGAATATAAACGTTTCAGCCAAAGTGACTGTTTTAAAGTTAACATAAAGGAGCGTGCGGCTAATCACTTTTCAAAGCTGCCATCTTACCATCATAGTCACGGCAGCGTTTCCTCTGTGGAGGCGGCGGTCCTCTGGGGTAGGGTGGAGGCGGGTGGTCCAGCTGGTGGTCTGGAGGGAAGTCAGACCAGGTTTCTGTGACATTGTTGCCGTGGTGGGCGGGGGCGATGACTGTGATGGTGCTGCTGAGCGTGGGGACGGGGAAGTGGGTGGAGGAGGGGCCAGGAAGGAGGGGCGGGTTTGAGTAAGCATCAGGAGGTCCTCCTTCTGGCCGGTCCACCCGGTCCTGCTCGTACTTGCTCTTCCCAGAATCCCTCTCTGTTAAGAGACACAAAGGACATGCCATCACGACTGGGAAATGCCATTTTTGTGGAACTTTGTGTAAAGAGACATATCGAAGGTTTCTCCTTCTTTTGTTGGCATGCTTAACTGTGTCAGTTTTACCACCTCTGCCACTTATAAAGATACAATTTCCATTAATTTCAAACCCAAATGATGACAACGCTCAAAATTCCTCCAATTATCCTCTCCAATGACTGCACAATCTTGGGAGTCTCAAGAGATTTACTGTGCAATGGATCTCACCTGTTGCAAAGATACATCTCCAGCACAGACAAATATACACATGTAGCGGGCCCTTTGGTTAAACCCACTTGAATTCAGGTTGGACGTACTGCTACTATGCAGGTTTTGATCTTTTTTGGGTTTTTTTTTCCCCTGCCCACGCACTCCCCATTTCTCTCAGCAAACTCACAAACACGGGACATTTTGTTGTACCACGGGTTCATTGCCTGCGAAGCTGTTCTTTACTCAGCAGCCGGGCTGCTCACCTCTGCTGCGGCCAGGGCTTCTAGATCGTGAGCGGCTGCGCGTGCGATCGCGGTCTCTCTCACGGTCACGTTCCCGCTCGCGTTCTCTGTCACGGGGGCGCTCTTTGCTGCGACTTCGGCTGCGGCTGTAAGAGCGGCTGCGGCCCCGTCGGCGGTTGTAACGGTCACGGTACGAGTCGCGCCTGGGAGGCGGGTTCCGCTCGTACTCACGCTTCCGAGTGCGGTCATCCTTCTTACGGTCGTCAACTCTCCTACGGGATGCACAGAAAAAGTTGAAAAAGTTCCAGACAGGGAAGACAGAAGTGCCACAGAGAGAAAATAAACTACACTGTTATCAGTCTTTATATTTAACCTATATTACAGGTCGTGGTCTTGAGCTTCTGTTCAGCTCTTACCTGCTGTCCCGACTGTAGCGACTGGGCTGGGGGCTGTGGTTCACCCTTCTGGAGAACTTTTTATCTCGGTCCTCCTCACGACTGGGCTGTTTGGGCAAATTACCATTAACTGGGGTGTTTAAACACTACAAAAGGTCACAGCTCTAAGCAAGTGGAATGTACTATTTTTGAACAAAGGGAAACCACCACAAATGTGTCATCCAACAGTAAATGCTTTTGCTTTGGTTCTTTTATGCCTTTTGTTAGTACAAACTACCCAAATTGCAGACTGTGCTATTCAGATGCTTGGGATTTGCACACATTCTGAAAAATGCATTAAAATGTGTATGGCTGGATTACAGCACCACCTTAACTTAAATTTCACTATACTGAGTGATAGAAATAATTGTTAAACTCTGACTATAATCAAGGATACATGCCTTTGTATTAATCATATGCCTTTGTGTAATAGATGAAGGCTTTTCTTTGTTTCAGTATAACTTTGATTCTCAAGTGCTGATGCCTCTATATCTGTATATGTGCTTAGAAGTGAACATTGTGTGTGTGTGTGTGTGTGTGTCTGTGTGTGTCTGTGTGAGAGAGAGAGAAAGCAAGGACCGATAAGAAGAACTACTTATCCTTCTTCTCTGCCTGGCTAAATGCATACATTGCGGAAGAAAAGCGTGATGGCCTCAGAAGAGGGAAACCCACCATGTGATTATCTCTGCTGACATAATACTACGGCATCAGAGAAGGCTCATTTTAAACATATATAAACACCTGTGTTTAACTTTGCCTCACTTTCACCTGCCAAGTTGTGACTGAGCCCAAAAAGCTTGTTGTTGAATACAAATGTAATTATTCACAACTCCGGAGTCCGAGGTAAACCTTGAGTGTGAATTTTCACCTAACACAGAGCTTTTACATTTCTGTGTGGATTTGACACTTTCCTCTAACCCACTTGCAATCCCGGAAAGGTTCACTGCTAGTACCTTGTGTCACCACTTGGTAACACATTTCACAACTCCACACATTCCCCCAACCCAACTATTACCCAGGGCGCACTCACCTCTTCCTTTCTTGGCTCATCCTTGTCTGTGCGCTGGTGCGGGTCGGCTGGGCGGCTCGTTGAGGCAGGCTGCTCGGGGACAAGCTGAGGTAGATAACTCTTTGAATTCAAAGCTTCAAAAAGTTTATCCACGAATATTTGGGTCTCTGCAAAAAGTCATGAAGTCAGTAAGCATAACTTCAAGGAAAAAATTGAATCATAATGGGCAGCAATATGGTCTCTGTTGGCAACCTCGGATTTGAGGTTTTACTTTTTAAAAGGTTTTAACATAAATATAGCAAAACATGGTGACCAGTCTCCATCACATGTTTAGTGCAGTATTTTTAGAACAAGTAACTGGTGTATTGATCAAAAGTTACCTTTCTGTAGAAAAACATCCAACTGGTCGTTGCATAGTGCTTTCAATTCCTTCTCCGACTTATCTTTCTTTACCAAGGCGACAACATACTTGGCAAGGGCAGATGGGTCTGCATCACATCTGCAAAATAGAGGAGTATAAATACGACGTGAATGGAAAACAGAACTGTGCAAGGAGTAACCTGTCATATCCGTTGTGAGGATGTGTTTACTGCCTGACCAACCTACCTAGCTAACAAGAGGTGGAAGACAACGGGTGACCATCCTCACTCTGCCAAATTGACAGCAAGCATTAATGTTACTTTTCAGCAGAAGCACCCCAGTATATACCTATAACAATGCAAAATGCTCTTAGCTAACCATTTAGACTGAACTTGCTATTTTACGTTCCATAGCAGTTAACTTTAGACCAGATTAGTATTAGCTAGATGGCTACCTTACCCTAACCTATTCTGCCACTACAGAATACATACGCCTAACCACAACATACGTGGCCAACCTGCAACCTTACCAGGCATTCCCGCGTATAAGCTTGACTATTTATGTCACCATGGACTACTAGGTGGTGATTTAGCGAGGTGTTAATAATTCTTTATTAGAGCAATGAAAAGTCTTTCATTGCAACGCCACTTCTTAGCCGGCGCTGTTCACTCCAAGTCACGTTAACGTTAGCACGTAACTAGCTGGCTCGGTCATTTCCAACTTACATGGGTTCAAGCGTTTTGGAGAGCCACGTCTTCAAGGCATCGAGGTTTTCAATAATCATCGTTAATATGTATCATAAATGATCTCCAGGTCTTCAGGGCTGAAACAATTCAGAGAGAACTGACTAGCCAGGCAGTCACCTAGCTGTTAGCTTTAGCTAGCTCCTGTCCAATGTGCCAGTGTTCCCCAGCGTGGAGGCCCAGAGACGTGGTAGAGTAATGATTTTGGAGGCGCCTGTTCTTTATTCCTCACTTCACAAATGATTTGACTATCTGGGCTGGAGAACAGCACAAGTTATTCACAGGCGTTAGACTTCAGACATTCACTTGCCGGGCTATTGACAAGCCATTCGATACTCTTTCAGCTGTTCAGTTTTTATTCCTCTTACTTTCTAGAAATGGCGACTGTTTACTCCCGTTGTAAAGCATCGCGAGATTTAATAAGGTCCCAGACAAGCCTAAGGTTTTCAGAATCAGAATCAGAATTGTATTTATTGCCCATTAGGTTTACACCTACCTGGAATTTGCTTTGATACATATGTGCATACAATAAACATAAAACACAATAAGAACTACACATAAAAAAACAATATATAAAATAAAAGATACATAAAAAAGTAAAGTAAAATGCGAAATGCAAAACAGGAGTGCAATGTGAATGTGCTCTTTGCAATGTGCAATGTAATGTGTGTTCATGTAACACAGACTTGAGGCGTGGGGGCGGGATAATAGTCCAAGTCAGGTGGGGCCCCAGGCCTTGTTGATAAGGCCAACTGCAGCCGGGAAGAAGCTGGTCTTGTGGCACGAGGTTTTGGTCCTGATTGACCGCAGCCTCCTGCTGGAGGGAAGTACCTCAAAGAGTTTGTGACCCGGGTTGGAGGGATCAACCCCAATCTTACCTGCAAGCTTCAGGGTCCTAGAGGCGAACAGGTCCTGTAGAGATGGCCAATTGCAGCCATCACCTTCTCAGCAGAGCGGATGATACGCTGCAGTCTGCCTTTGTCATTGGCAGTGGCAGCAGCGTCCCAGATGGTGATGGAGGAGGTGAGGATGGACTCGATGATGCAGGTGGACCATCATTGTCTTTGGCAGGTTGAACTTCTTCAGCTGCCGCAGGAAGTACATCCACAGTTGAGCTCTCTCAGCTCCCACTTGAGGTCCTGGGAGATGATTGTGCCCAGGAAGCGGAAGGGCTCCGCAGTGTTGTCTGGGGAGTCTCTCAGGGTGATGGGGGCGGGTGGGGCTGGGTTCCTTCTAAAGTCTACAACCATCTCCACTGAAATGCTTCATGGAAATGGCTCTCTAATGTGAATCATAGATTATCATCCTACGCTGGTTCAGTTTGTTCTCTCGACAAGTCTTCATTCTCAATTTTTTACTACATGTTTTTCACAAGGTCTCATCTACTGCAGGTGGATAACATTTTAATTATCACTTAAAGTCTATGGATTTGAAACTGATGAAAAATGTTGAGTAGTGTTGAATGAGTTAACATAGACAGAGGCACTTACTCATCTTATGAATTGCTATACATCTGGTGATCTTCCACAGTACTCTGACCGTTTAATTGTTATCATAACATTCTTAGATTAATCAAAATGATCGTTCATTTTGAATATTTTAAAAGCAGTTAATAAAACATTCATGTCAAGTGGGAAGGTAATTTAGCCTTACTGAAAAGTGGTGTTGCTTAAGACAAAATGGCCATTGAAGATTTGGCAGTCAGAAATCCCTGGGATAAAACATGCAGTCAGACAGTATACTGTATATGATTTCATATTATGATTGTGCTTTATTTAATCAGGAAACATGGTGACAGGACTAGCAGGTGTAAAGCTAAAATGGACCTACTTTTTAACCAAATGTACTGTATGTTTCTTGCTTGGGGCCTGAGACTTCACTTTTTTAGGGGCCTTTTTGTCTTTATGCCTTGATTTTTTGTGTTTCTCAGCATTCTTTGCAGGTCGTGAAGGGGCCCCCTCTTTTTTCTGACCGTCTGCCTTGTTCACAGGTTCTTGCCCATCCATGATGTACACAATTGATGGAGCATTGTTCATCGTCACATGGGACCCATCTGGAGCTGTGGGTGTGGGCCCTAAAGGTGTAGAGGGCATTGCGCCCACTTTGTTCCTTTTGTCTGGTGGTTTCTCAAAGCACCGTCCGAAGCAAGAGATAAATAAAACAGTCATGAACAAGGTAATGATCAGGCAGAAGAAGAGGAATAGGACAAC
The DNA here is from genome assembly GCF_963457725.1 of Sprattus sprattus. Taxonomy (NCBI): domain Eukaryota; kingdom Metazoa; phylum Chordata; class Actinopteri; order Clupeiformes; family Clupeidae; genus Sprattus; species Sprattus sprattus. Next base: position 12,240,432 of record NC_137922.1, on the reverse strand, counting down.
GAAACCAGCAATGTTCCACATGTCATGGAAGCTGTCATCAGACAGCTTGGTATAGAGCCTTTCATACAGGTAAGAAACAAATTGCTTTGAAGACATTTCCATCTTTGCCTGGATCTGTGTGTGTTACCCTGAAGAGAACAGATCTTGATTAGAATTAGGATTGTGTACTGTCTGGTATGAATTCAAGTCATTTAAATACTTCAACATTCATTATTCATCCATTACTGCACCACAGTCACCTACCTTTTTTTTCAAACACCCAGCTTATGGAATTTTGGCGAGGTTACTACATGGCAGTTACATCAAACTGCAGCGCTATAAAAGTAAGACAAGTGCAGGTGGTTTTATTTTCACTGACAATTTTAAGCAGATAACCTATGAAAGCAGCAATACGGAGCTCTGTTCCAAAACTAGTAAGCTAACTACCTAAAAGGCATGCAAAAACCTTATAAACACCGCCAGGATGACAGGAAGCGAATTAAAAACCGCCAATGACATCCTTGGCTTGGCATCACATTTTAGCATATGGTCAAGTTTGCTTTCATTAGGCCTTACCATTTAACAGTTGAAGAAAAGTTGATTATTTACAGACATATTCTTGAATGTTAATTTAACCATTAGGCTACGTCTTACTTAGTATGACTGAAACAACTGCACGATAAAGCGGGTAAAATAGGAGGGTGAACGCCTTTGGCTTTCCTGTTTTACTATTCTGTTTAGCATGCAAGCAATTAGTCTAACTAACGAGAAATAAGTCGCCTATTCATCGCTATATGCCTACATTTAGCTAATGGAAAAAACTACAACCTAGCAATGACCTAATTTGGCTTGTCGTTTTTACCTGCTTTGTGCAGATAACTGAGTCCTAGCAACGGCTTCACACAGTTATTTCAGTCAAGACTAATTTGCATAGCTATCGGTGCCAAGCTTACGTTAAATAACTTGGTTGCAAACACAATAGCTAGCTTAATTAACAATAACGTACAATTCATGAATCCGTCAAATTACGCAATTACCTCATAATAGTCTGAGCTGTTTTCCAAGCCACTACTGAGCAAATGTGCTCTTCCCTAAAAACCAAGTTAGCTGACTAGCCTACAGCTGTTTTGTATTTGCATTTGCTATTTTTTGGAATATTATGCCCGTAACTATGGTGATGTATCATCTGATGGTGCTACCATAGAATTATTTGTTGTCTCTACGCTACGTTGTTGCCCTCAAACAAGTTATAGGGCAAGTTGTATCACTGATGGCCAGATATATGCGTATTGGAAGTTTGTGATATTGCTGTACAATAGTTGCTGTGCTATTTACATTCTATTATTAAATACATCAAAGAGAACCATACACCTATAAATAATTTCGCATTACGAGCAGCAGATCAATGACAACATCTTTAGGCCTACACCACGACTAAAACAAGTTGCATAGGGCTGGAATAGCTGAAGCCACTGAAATATTGGTTTTGCTCAGTGTAGGAGGTTTGAAATGTCTTACTAAAAGGCCAAGGTGTGTGCTTTACTTCAGTAGTATAAAATGTGGGCACGCTTAAAGTTCACTACTGTAACCTATATGTATTTGTTTGGTTTGGAATATGGTAGCCTATCTTGCAAACCAAATATGAATGATTTACATTTCTAATATGTAATTGCTGTTAATAAGTGGATAATTTGATTTTGGCTATTGGATTAGACCTACCTAATACAGATAACATGCAATCTTACTGCCTATTACACAAGTATCCTTCATTCCATTTAATAATGTACTAAATCCATTCAACACAATAGATGACACCTCTTCAATATCGACTGGGGTATGCCACATGACATTATGCAAAGACTCTCTTCAGATACACTGAATCATACTTGGCTATAACAAACAACAGAAGTGTTATGATTATATGAAATGAATATCTTGTATTTATTTGTGCGCTCACTGGTAAATAGCATATGGCATGACAGTGGCATCTAGCCAGAGCGCATCTTTAATACATAAAAACATCTATTGTTTATAAAAAAAATAAAAATAAAACTCAACGTTCTAGGATCTGCGAAGGCAACTAGAGCCAGAGCTTGAGGACATTTTTCCAGAGATTTTCATGGATATTCTGCTTTTGTGAGATGCTCTTGCTCTGGGCCATGTCATTATCACAGAGAAGAATGGATGCTAGATCACTCTATAGAACTGAGACCCGAGTACATGTAGACAATGTATAAACTGAACCCCACACATACAATATGAATTGCTTTTGATGATTTCTGCTTACGAAAAACATTATCTGATTTTCAGGAGGGTGCCCAACATTGCCCTTTGACAACATAGAAAATCATTTCTATATCTAATGTCATATCAAGGGCAAGTGTGTTTGTGTGGGAGAGAGGAGAGAAAGTGCAAAAGTGGTAACTGGAAAAACTGTTCAAAAATTGTGAATAGAAAATAGCCTACATATAAGGGATTTATAGGTACCAAAGGGGATTTTGTCCATCTCGGGAAGAGGGGAAAGTATCCATGACAGCCTTGCATTCCTGTAAATGGGTTATTAGAGAGCAGCTGCACAGGGCCATGTTTCATGCTGAACCTGCCACACTAACACCCCTAATTGGTGAGCGACTCTCGCCAAAGGATTGTCAGAAATTGATGCACCCAGCATGGAAGACAGTCACACTGATGTCAACCACCTCCTTACCACCTCAGCACACACACACACATTCAAACACACATAAACACACGGCCACATACACACATATGCGCGCACGCACACACACACACACACACACACAGGTGTGACAAACACACAGGCATCCGGTTCCTGATGAGACAGCTACCAATTATTTAGATGGCTCAGAGCTTCAAATCCAATCAACAGGATTGTGAACATTATGAAATGGTAAATAGAATGTGAAATGTGTAGCTCATCTGAGCTCTCAAACAGGACTTGATAACTCAAGATAGAAAAATGGTTTTACTTTTTAGGATTTCGAGGACAATCTCACAATATCAAGTCTTACCATATCAAGTTTACATACAATATGAGTCTGTAACTAGTCTTATACAGTTTTTTACCTATAGACTTGTACTATACTTAAAGTTTAGTTTTTTACAAATAGACATTCACTTAACATGATATGCAAATCATAAACTGTTTCTCCATTTATTTTTTATTAAAATTGTTCTTTGGGATGTACTAATTTCTTTCTATTTTAGTCTCAAAGTAACAACAAATTGTGTTTCTTAACACTGAACATATATTGAACACACACCGCACACAGAGTTGTGATCACTCCGTGAACACTGTATTTGACTTCTCCTTTTTCAGAGAGCATCAAGAATCCAAACATGCGTTTCAGTTCAACAGGGGCAAAAGCTCAGCTCAGCGTAGTAAAGAAGGGTATTTCAGAAGGCACACACCAATCCACCCGCTCGACTAATACGACACAGGCTGGCTAAGCAAGGATTTGGCAGCCTTTCTCCAGATCTTTGCATCTGCCTCTTTTGACTGGGCTCTGGCTTAAAAACTGTGTGACAGCACTGCTGAGTCTGAGTAATGGTATAGTGTGTGTGTGTGTGTGTGTGTGTGTGTGTGTGTGTGTGTGTGTGTGTGTGTGTGTGTGTGTGTGTGTGTGAATGTGTGTGTGTGTGTGAATGTGTGTGTGTGTGTGTGTGTGTGTGTGTGTCTGTGTGTGTGTGTGTGTGTGTGTGTGTGTGTCTGTGTGTGTGTATGCCCCTCTGCACATGAACTTACATATATGTGATTCCCCAGGGGAGATAGAATAGGATAATCCGTTCTCTTTAGTGCTGGAACTGAGAGAATAGCTGTTAGCACAGACCTGGATATGCAGCCGAGTTTGTCAAAGTACATGCTCACATTTACATTCACATGCAAGCCAAGCAGTGTACTGACACAAACACGCACGCACACAAACACACACACACACACTTTCCAGTGCAACAATTGAATAACTGTATTAGATTCAAGGAGGATATAAATCTATAGACTCCTTGCCATATTGCTATTGGTACCATCAGTTTTTAAGACACTTCTGAAAATCCATCCTTGTAGATGCATCCTTGTAGAAGCACCCTGCCTAAACTTCTAGCTAAACAAGGAACACAGAAAGCGCTGTTATTGTATTGTTCTAACAATGTGAGCTAGCAGTCTAATCCTATTCAGGCGAACTTGAGCATATCAGAGTGAGAAAGGAACACAGTATACACGCTTGTCACAGAGGAGTTCATAGCATCTGCAGACACTGTTCCCAGCCTTGACTCCAGCGCCTGTGACTGTGCTGTGGCTCCGCGATTACATCGCTGTACCATCCTTGTCCTCTGCGAAGCCGTCAGAACAATAACAGAGCCTATGGCTGCTTAGGCAGATAAATAAACAAAGAATGAACTATAAGACAATCTATTGGAGGCATAGAGTAAACTTGTTGTGTCTGAGGTGCCTTTGAGCGGCACCCTGGGTAATAAGCAAACATTTGAGAACGGAGATAACTGCATTCAGAAATATTGTTATTGCAGCTGTCCTTAGTGCCATCTCTGACGGTCATCTGTGGTCCACTTTTGTTCGTTGCTCTTTCAATATTTCCAACATGCGCAAGCGCAAGCGCTCTCACACACACACACAAACACACACACACACACACACACAGTGACCAAACAAAGAGAATGGAAAGAATATGTCAAGGAGAAACAGAGAATGTGAAGAAATACTAAATGAGAGCGAGATAGAAATGTGATGGGATTTCTTGCTTGAGTATTTGACTTTAGCAAATATTTCATGCTGTGCTCATATTACTTTCTGTATTTCTCACAGAATAGACATAAAGACATAGAAAGCGAGACACTGTTAGACCTATAAACAGATAAACATGGACACATACATAGCTGACCACATGGAGAAATAATGCAATTTCATATTTTTGGGTGTTTTGTGATTTATTTTACTGTGTTAGAAGAGACACACTGGATACTTCATGCAGTTCCGATGCTACAGTAATAGTCTCATGGCTTTCTGAATGAATCTCATAAATTAATCCACAGGTGTGTGTGCGCACCAAATTGTTCCTGTTTAATTACTTGAGGTGCTCAGGGGACAGGAAGATCTGGGGCCAGTAATTTGATGTTTCTCTTCTCTTATTGAGACAAATGACTGAGAGGAGCCCTTACGGGTCTCAGAGGTGTCCCATCAGCATTTAGAATTTAAACAACTGCAAAACTGTATTTGGAGAATACGTTGTTTCGTACCTTCTGGACTTCCACTCTTTAAACTAGTGTGGCAAATGGCGATGTTAAGGATTTTTCAACCCGGGCCCTATTTTTGCTTTTACTAAGGACAATTAATGATCAAAATTGGTCCAGTATTGAATTGGAACTCTATAACTAGCAAAATGTGGCAAGCATTTGTGTCAAAGTAAACCCCGGACAGGCTAATGTTATTATAAATGTCTGGCTACATTGAAAGGATCCCTACAGAGATGGATCTGTGTCTGTTTACCTCAATAACTGTAACTGTAGAACATGACTGTTTATACAGATTCTGTAGTTTAAGCTTCTGTTTCTGCAGAAAATGACTGTTTCTATGACACTGAGCACAATCAGCTGGTCTTGATAGAGACCAATAATGACATACTTTAGGCCTACTTGTAGATGTGTTGCTATAACTAAGAACCAAATAGAATGAAGTTTTGTCTGTCCATAGGTTTCATCTTACCATGACCCGTATAATATAGCAAGTGTAGTGGCAATGTCTTCTGAGGAGGCTGAGGTTGTGATCCTTCACCCTGGCTTATCCCTGGATGGTGGATGGCCTCCAAGGCATTTTCAGTTGCTAACCATAATTTGAATGCAATACCACTTGCAGCCTCACTTGTGTGTTTGGTCTGTGGAGAACTCCCATCTTCTCACTTCTTTAGGATCTCCTTACATACCCTACTGTGTTCAGTTGTATCATGGTTTAGTGGCCACAACCCACTGCCACACCTTTGCATGGGTAATTTATGTCAGCTGCATGCATGTGGAATACTGAGGCTCTCCTTCCATTCTGCTGAGAGAAAGAAAGAAAGAAAGAAAGAAAAGGAGAGAGAGAGACAGACAGAGAGATAGACAGAGAGAGGGAGGGATCCCCAACCCAAAACTATTTTTAGTAGACACAGCTACATGGGTTCAGCGGGTTCGCCTAGAAGGTGGGGCCAGTATGAAGTATTTAGACCAGAGTGTATGGTGGTGGGCCTATGGTAGTCACCATGAATTATTCATCACACATTATTTAAGTTCCGTGTCTGAAAGAGATAAAAGCACAGTGGAACAAATCCTACACTCTTGCTGTAAACCATACCATTTACTAGTTGAAATGTTACGTGAAGGACAAGCTTGTCATGTTTTGCTCAAGTTTTTATTTATTTATTTACTTACTTTGTGATTCAGTGTAAGACATTGCTTTTCAACACCTAAGGGTTTTCATGCCTTTTCATAATAATAGCGTGTATTTAAATATTTCCAATTACTAGGCTTCAAGCAAGCCAAAAAAAAAGGTTTTTCTGAAAACCATTGGCTGTGTGCTCGCTCCCATCCGTTTGCATCACTGTAATGTTAGAGGACGGGACCGCGCCTGGGAGCTGTCCCAGTCATCATGGTGCTGAAACCACAGCAAGAGCAAGCATCCTCCGGCTCAGTTAAGGGAACCAGCCATGCTATACCGTATGATTACGGATTGTCCTGAGCGACCTCGACCAAGACAGTTCTTTATCGAAGACGGACGACAGTTTTAGCCAAAATCTTCCAAAAGACAGGAGAGAATGTCATGACCAAAAAGCACCGAAGAAAGAGAGAAAGGCAACGTTTTTATCGCTGTCGCTTGTGGGTGTGATGTTTCGGGATTGTCTGATATATTCTCTTCTCCCTCACAAAATGCCTGTAAAGACTACTTTCAGATTTTCGGGATTGGGATATTCAGTCAGTAAGAAAGAACGACTTGTTTGGTCCACGAAAACGGAGATAAACCACTGTTACGGATAAAGAATTACGGCAACTGCAGGCACCTCACCTTACCGTGGTAAACGAGAGGTTCTTTCGCCAAACCTGGAGAGTCATTTTTGCAACCGATAAACTAAAGATATCGACAGGATTGTATAACATGTGCAGCATCGGACATAAACGTGTAGGTTACTGTTTTCTACACAAACCTATTACAAACTAGTAGCCTAGCCCGGAAAAGCTCAGTATAACATCAGATAAAAATCGCGTAGCCTACCTTGTTTAGTTTTTGTCACAACCATGCAAGGCACTCCTTGCCTTCATTAGGCTATAAGGTGTTGTCAAATGAGTAGTTCATGTTAATCACGTTAACGTGACATTAAAGTGTTTTACTTCAGTAACACAAATAAAGAAGTAAACCTCGTAGAAGAATTAAGAAACAGTCGTTTGCTGATTAAGGCCTAACAATCTGCCACGTTGTGTGATTTTCTCTTTATGATTAGCTTATTAAAACGTCGACCCAGCAACCTGACAGGTTTTGTCTGAATCAACGTGTGTGCTAAATGTTACACGAGGCGTGTAGCCTGTTTGCTAAAGAACCTGTTGTCTGCTTCCTTCCGAACGTAGAACCCACGTCAAACACAAACAATTAACGATAAATTGCATTCGAGTGAACTCGTAAGAGGAAAGAGGAAAAAGTTGACAGCCAGCTGAAGTTGCTTTGCTAGACAGAGAAGATATTCTTCCACGATAATGTTACCTCCACTGAAACCGTAAGTTTTTGCCATACTTGAGAGGTTAACTTAAATAGATCTACTCAATTCTCATCATAATTAAAACGGGCACATGTTGTTGGATATCAGTGTTATTTTATGGTGCCGGCTATTGTTGAGCCGTCGCCAGGGCATGCAGAAAGGCCGCTGTTGCGTCTTGTTCAGTGACCTGAAGGTTTTCCTGCTCAGGCCACAAACACCGTCGGCACCGCCGCCAGCGCTCCCACTCATGAGTGTACAAAACACGGACAGCCATGTGACGGCCGGCGCCGTGGAGGGGAACAACTCTCCAGCGGAGGCCACGGAAAGCAACAACGGTTGTTTACATAATCCAGCGGTTTGCACAGAGCACCCGTCGTCAAGGGAAGATGTTGGGACCAAGGATGAAATGGAAGAAGAGGCGTGGGAAAGCACAATGGTGGAGTCGCCAGATAATATGGATTGCGGCAGTTTCTCAGAGGACTATTCTAAAGAGAAGTATGACGACAGGACATCCTTATTCAGCTGTACAGACAGCGGTGTAAGGTCTCCCTTATGCCGGATCTGTTTTCAGGGCCCTGAGCAGGTAAGACCATCTCATACTGCCTAGACCAGCTTTCATGTAAAATACTCTGTTTTCCATTATTGGCAGATTACTGTCTGTAGCCTTTGTCATTAGATGCTTTGAGACTTAGACAAGGCCGATAATCGATGATAATTCACCTTAGTTTACTCTCCTAGGGTTAAGTATTATTTGAAGACAGAATGGTGTCAGTTATCAACCCTGATGGTGACATGATCGTCTGTGTCAGTGTGTGATTTAAGGTGTCCAGTTACTGCCAGAGGGGAAATTGCTCCAGCACATCAAAGGTCACCGATCAAACCGCCTGAAGACATGCAATCTCATGACGGAAGCCATGAATACTGATTAGGGACCATGTCCAAGCATGGGTACTATGTTCTACAGATTGATGAGGGATGCCATCTTAAATTTACATCTGTCACTGAGGCTTCTCACAAATCCACTCCAACCACTTGTTTTCCTCAGAAAATCCCTTCACTCCCATGCTATCACACACTTGAATGTGTTTAGAACCTTGAATGTCTTTAGATCAAGGGAAGTCTCTTGGAGACTTTTGGCATCACTGAGCTGTCACTGTCGAGTAGCACAGGAGTAAAAAACCCAGTTATAGCGCGTTGGGTAATTATGTTTCATCATAGCAGAATAAAGCCGGTTGCTCTCTTCTGCGCTCCATTGATCACTCAGACGGGGACGGTATCCTCGGCCTTGCAAGCGTGATGGACAGCCTGGTGTCTGTAATAGGAGTGGAACGGCAAACAGATGGCTGTTGTGAGGATAAACTGCTCTTGGCTCCTGACCATGCCTCCACACGCACACACACACACACACACACACACACACACACACACACACACACACACACACACATGCCTCTCCTGCCTCTATGAACCTGCTTGAGATGACTGACTTAACGCAGCACACCTCAAAGCCACGGGGGGAGGTTTGTCTTCTCTCCAGCTCTTTGATGAATGTGGATTGTTCAAAAGGAAAGGTGGAGGAGTCTGGTGTGTGTGTGTATGTGTTTATGGAAAGAATGTAGGAGAGTGTGAGGGAGAGTCTGTTTGTGCAAGAGCTCAACACTAGCGTGTGGACACATCAACACACAATTACATTGTTGAGGACATTCAAATATTCCCTTTTTTACCCCATTAGTTCATATTGCCTGCTCGCCGCCCCTCACTGGCCAGTATGATAAACGTGCTCCACGTGTCTAGATAACCCATCTGTAAAAAAAAAAAAAAAAACAGGCAGAAAAACACCCCCCTCACTTCCCTCCTATGATGAAGTAAACCCAACAGCAGATCTGTTGAGAATGTTACTGACAGCCTCATTCCGTAGTGTGTTCTGTGTAAATAAGGTAGCGGTGCTTCTCCATGAGTCAGATGAGTCTGTTTAAAGGTCACGGCATAATGAGCTGGCTGAACATAAAACAGGCGAGTGCGCGGCACACAGTCGACCGGTGGAACGTCAGCTGGAGAGGTTAGTCATGTGCGGCCAAGTCAGGGCAGGGGTGAATTGACGAGGGAGGATATGATGCATTATGGGATTGAGTAGCCAGGAGGCACAGCATAGCTAAGCTTTCAGAGAGAGAGACACACAAACACACACACACTCTACTCTGGACCTAGGCAGCTTTAGCATTCTAGGATGGCCCTGCATTATTGTCTCTCTCTTTCTCTCTCTCACACACACACATATGCGCACACACACACACACACACACATATTTTTTATACTCCAAATCATAGGCGGAGATCCCGGGGGGGACGGGGGGGACACGTCCCCCCCTCGCATAAAGTTGTCCCCCCCTCAACAAAATAAAAAAAAAAGTAATATGAAACAAACGCACGACTACACAAGCGCTGCTTATTATAAACGTAAAATAATGTGCTTTTTAAGTGTTGAAAAATCATGATCCCCCTATTCCTCAAAGTGGTTCGGGTATGCTGTTTCCAAAGGGCGGGGCGAGCACCGTGTTTTAGTCAATCTGCCCACACGGTCAGGTTGTGAGATTGTTTCTTCCTCTCTCCCCCTCCCGCTATGATACACGATATGTAAAGATATTTACCTCATTCTCGAACGAAGTAACAACATGTAAGAAGAAGTTTTTCTAAACGCCATTTACGAAGTTCCAATCGATAATCACAAGTATTAATACGTTTATTAATGGATTGACATGACAACGTGAACGTTTGCCATAACACACGCAGGTATCTATAATTACCACCCTTAGCTAGCTAGACAGTTAGGACACGGTCCTGTCAGGGGCAGGTTAATGCTTGTTAATAAACGTAGGTCTAGATGTCAGTGCCTCTCCAGATTAGTTAAATTAACTGAAAGTAAATTAATGTCATTTTTTCGTGGGGTCAATAAATAATACTGGTATTTTCAGCATCGGGTGAGAGTGGTACAGTGGATAGAGGGGTCGTGAGTTACTGAGAAGGTTGCTAGTTCAATTCCCAGTCGAAACGTCCTTGAGCCTTTTGAGAACTTACTTTGAGCATCAAGTTCTCTTGAACTTTGGACATTATTTGTCTGTGAGTAGATATTTCGCGTTAGTTCATATAATGCCGTTTAGGTCATTCAAAAATCACTTCGAATTTCTGTTTGTAAATGTGATACAATAATTCGGTATTTAGCAGTTTATGCTAGCTCTCGTGAAAGCATTTTTTTTCATGTCCCCCCCCCCGGAATTACTCTCTGAAATGTTACCATGTATTGTCCCCCCCTACAATGAAATGGGATCTCCGCCCCTGCTCCAAATACAAAATAAATAGCAGTGGAAATTGAATTTTCTGAATAGTCACACGCTTCATTAGTTTATCATGAGTAGTATTGCAGTTCGTGGGCAAAGGAAGGATCTTTTTAAAATGCCAGTGCTGCTTGTATTTGCTTGTGCAGGCCTTAGAAGGCCACACTCAACACGCTTTTAAACAACCAGAACAGAACTGGAAACTAGATACGTAGTTATTAGAGGTTCATATGTCATTGTTTTTAATGTTAGTGATTTTTGTCCAAAAACTTTAATGCATGATAAAGTATTCATTCTGAGGTTCCATTAACTTTGTGCTGGCTGATAAATGGTAATGTTGGACAGACAGCACACATGCATGCATGCACACACACACACACACATTTCTCTCGTCTTCTCTTTCATGCTCTCTCTCTTTCACTCTCTCTTTCTTTCCCTCCTAAGCTGAAAGTGAGGGGTAGTGGGCCGGCAGCCAGCCGTTCTGTCGATGGCTTAGCCTCGGCTTCAGCGGAGCGTGAACAGCCTCTCTTCCTCTCGCTCGCCCTCCGCACTCAGAATTTCCGATTCGCCCGTGGATTGCCACTCCGCCTCGTGACTCCAGGTCACTGCAGAGTCCCACACCACTTAGTCACCCGGCGCACACCAAATCTATAATTTAATATTCCAGACGGACGGCGTGAGGGCAGGGTTGCTAAAGGGGAGTTTGGTCACACTTTGTCTTCTCTCGCTGTGAAAAATCATTTGGGTGGACCATGAGCTGGGAGATCCCACAGACACAACACACAGACGCACACAGACACACCACACACACACACACACACACACAGACATACAAGTGCTCACACACACACAGCCACGATTGCATGCATATACACGCAAATCCGCGCTCATACGGGTCTGATATTCTCTTTCTGGTGTTCTGCCTAATAGATGGAAAATGTGCCTCTGGGGGCCGGGTGTCTTTGAAGCTCCCCCAGGAGGAAAGAGTGTTCGGCAGGAGCTGTGTGTGTGGCCCTGGTCCCAGAAGGGTGTAATCCCATGCGAAAGCGGACCCTTTTAGGAGGAAAGGCAGCTCGTCTACTGAAAAAACTTTCTGGGATTATCTGTCTAAAACAAGACTCTGTTTCAGCTTCCAGCTTGTGAGAGCCTATGAGGGTGTGGCCTGGCATAGGCTCCTCTATGTATCTCTTTGCTGTGTGTTTGTGAAGGGACAAGCAGGGGGATCAACCCCCACATCATCTTCACAGCTGATCTGTGTACAGTACTCCCATGTCTGTCTACAAAACCTGCTAGCACAGCGAGAACCTTGGCCTGTTGAGGTCTAATAACAGTTCAATCAGGTATCAGATGAGGATGATTTGGAGTAGACCATGGCTTTTGTCAAAGGGTGTGGAATGTAGACAGTTCTCTACAAACAGTTTTGTCTGGGCGTATGGGAAGACGTATGAGCATTTAAGCCATTGGAATAGGCAGCAATGTGGCATCCATCTCTTCATCTCATTCTTTCTCTCTTTCTTATGGTCTTTCTTTCTTTCTTAACAGTCTAGCTCTGTTATTGATATATGTTTTAAGTGCACAAGACATTACATATTCAAGTAATTTCACTCAGAACATCGCGCTTAATGTTGTGCTGTGCTGTGTTTGTGCTGCATTGAGTGTTAAAACTGCCATTGTTTTGAACTACTGTCTACCCCATTGCACCTTGATATTGTGAAGCGGTATGAAGAGCCGTCTATGTAATATAGTATAATAATATCCTGAAATCTGAAGGAAGAGGAGAGGAGAAAAGCAATGTCAGGAGAGAGGAGGAATGAGCTCTGTCTATTTCCTCTTCCTGCTCTTTATTATTCCCCACTTTCTTCCTGTTTCTCTTTTTCCCTCACTACCCGCTCTTTCATTCTTTACCATATCTCTCTCTCTCTCGCTCTCGCTCTCTTCCTTCTCATATGCTAATAACAGAAAATGGGATTTGCTTCATCTGAGCTCAAGGCTGTTTACTGGCATTACACTTTTTTCAAGCTGATTTCCTAAGGAGCCTTCCTGCCTTTCTCACTCTCTCTCTCTCTCTCTGTCTCAATCTCTCTCTTTCTGTCTCTCTCTCTCTCTCTCTCTGTCTGTTACTCTCTCTCCCTCTTAGCCTGGGTGGAGGCAGTTTTTCTCATTCCTCTCTGTTCTTCTGTTTTTCTCTATATTTCTGTTTATCTGTCTCCCTCTATCTGTCTTTCTTTCTCTCTCCCTCCCACTGGCTAAACGTAACCTCTTCAGAGGGATTAATTGTGCTGTAACATTACGTAACTGGTCTTGCCCGGAGCACGGGTGGACTAATGTGTTTAAAAGTAGTGAAGCAGTCTTCCTTCAATGCTTCCGGCAGGTCCTGCTCTGATGTATTGGCAAGGATGTCCTCAGCTCCAAAAAGACTAGATGAGTCTTACCATACCACCCCCCCTTTGTCTGTGAGGCAAAATAAAGTCCTGTTGTCTGTTAACAGAGACCTGTGGTGGGGACTTTGGCCTCATCTCGGTTGCACCCCATCTGATTCCCAGAGTCGTCCAAGCCGTGGTAGTGAAGGAGCCACATCTCGGGCCCCCCCCCCACACTCCCCTGCGGTGGCCACGGTTCTCCTCAGATTTCTTGGGAAGCTGCCGTAATCTGTATTGAACAACGCACGCTTCCTGGGTGATTAAGGTCTGGCGAGTCCTAATCCTGTTAAAGAAACCCTGAGCTCTTCCCGCAAGTCTGCCAAGCACTGGCTCCTGCTCCTGCTCCTGCTCCTGCTCCTGCTCCTGCTCTCACTCACTCTCAGACGTGCTGTCCCATCCTTTCTTTTCTTCACTGGCCACCTCTCATTTACAGTCTTGTTCTTGGTGGAGTGTGTGTGTTTTTGAGTGTGTGTGTGTGTGTGTGTGTGTGTGTGTGTGTGTGTGTGTGTGTGTTTGTGTGTGTGTGTGTGTGTGTGTGTGTGTGTGTGTGTGTGTGTGTATGTGTGTGTGTGTGTGTGTGTGTGTGTGTGTGTGTGTGTGTGTGTGTGTGTGTGTGCAGACCTAGGAAGTGGCCGTGGAGCTCTGAATGAGCAGGCAGACGGCATTCTCTGCACATGTCTGCAGTATGAATGGACCCGTCTGCTTCTCTGTCTGAAGTCTCAGACCAGCTGAGGACTCCCAGGCAGGCAAAGTCTTAAGAGGCAATGGGGTCCAATACGTTTCTTAGCTGCATTGTGTGTGTGTGTGTGTGTGTGTGTGTGTGTGTGTGTGTGTGTGTGTGTGTGTGTGTGTGTGTGTTCGTGGGTGTATGATTCTCTGTGTGTTTGTGAGAATCTGTGCCAGCATCTTTTTTTTTTGCAGGATGACATTTAGTTTCTCGAATGTGAATTCCCAACAACATCCATTTTGGCAGACTTGTGTTCAGCTTCTGATTTGAGCCAGACACAGTACCTGAGACACGGACGAAGTTCCTGAGTAAAAGTTATTGGTATGTTCTGAAAGGCTTTAATTCAGTGAACTATGTGGAGTTCAGTTACAGGCACTGGGAGCTACAGATGTGTGTGTGTGTGTGTGTGATCAGACACTCCCCTAGGCTGTAGTGTGTGTGTTTGGAGTCACATCCTGAGCTACAGAGGCAATCTTCCTCTAGCGCTAGCCGAAGCCGAGAGTGTTCGTACGGAGCCCTGTGGTTAGCTGTGGGTTCAGAAGACAGAGGGGGTCTTAGGCTGTTGTGCTTAATTATCTCCAGTAGGGGGAGCACCCACTGGCCCTGCTCCTAGTGCTGGGTAAGATGGGCTGGCACACTGCAGTGCCACGCCACATGCTCTCCCATAATCACTGCTTATCATAGGCATTGTACTAATGGTGTGTGTTCGTGTGTGTGTGTGTGTGTGTGTGTGTGTGTGTGTGTGTGTGTGTGTGTGTGTGTGTGTGTGTGTGTGTGTGTGTGTGCGTGTAAACATTGTCCCCGTTTCCAGCTATGTTCAACCTTCCCTTTGGGTGTTCAGGCTTTCAGAAGTGTCCAGAAACCTCAGGTTCAGAATGCAACTGCATAGAAGTACTTTCTGAAGCGGCATTGCTGCTTTGGTAGCTGAACTAACACAGCTTTGATAACAAAAGAAACAGGTACCACAGATAGTAGCTCAATCTGGCCCTACTCTGGGTTGTGTGTGTAGACCTAGTTATGTTGCGTTCTGCATTCGATTTATACAGTCTGTGTGTATTCATGTGAACTGATGTGTGTGTCCTGCAGGGGGAGCTCCTGAGCCCATGCCGCTGTAGCGGGTCGGTGCAGTGCACACACGAGCCGTGCCTCATCAAATGGATCAGTGAGAGAGGCTCCTGGAGCTGCGAGCTCTGCTCCTACAAGTACCATGTCATCGCTATCAGCGCCAAGAATCCACTACAGGTGTGTGGGCTTTGGTATTAGTGATGGTGGGTGGGTGGGTGGGTGGGTGTGTGTGTGTGTGTGTGTGTGTGTGTGTGTGTGTGTGTGTGTGTGTGTGTGTGTGTGTGTGTGTGTGTGTGTGTGTGTGTGTGTGTGTGTGTGTGTGTGTGTACAAGGACATCAAGATCAGCAGCAAGAGCCTCTGGTTTAGGTGTGTGTGTGTGTGTGTGTGTGTGTGTGTGTGTGTGTGTGTGTGTGTGTGTGTGTGTGTGTGTGTGTGTACAAGGACATCAAGATCAGCAGCAAGAACCTCTGGTGAAGGTGTGTGTGTGTGTGTGTGTGTGGTTATCATGATCAACATTGAGAAATAGCCATTCAATGTGTGTGGAAGACCGAGAGAATCTGCGTGTGTGTTTGTTTGTTGCTAATTATCAGGCCATCACTGTGAGAGAGAAACAGTAGATCTGTGTGTGTTAAGAAAGATCCTTGCCAACCACACAATGAACCGTCCAGATGGCTATTCTATTATTTGTATCGTTATAAGCTGTAAGTTTGACAGAATAAGTTTGTCATCATCATCATTGTGAGCAAAGAGATCACTATACATGCATGTGTAAGTGGTCACTGCCTTCAACACATGCTTGTGTTAACATGCATGTGTGAGTGGTCACTGCCTTCAGAACAAGGACCCACTTGTCATGCTGTGCAGTCTGTGCTGCGCAGTGCACCCGTGTCTCTGTGTGAATATGAATGTATTTATTATCATGGGTATTCATCTCTCAAATGCATATCTGCGTGTACTTCATTTGTGTTTGTTGGGGAAGTGTTTTTCTGTGTGTGTTGTCTGGTGTGTGTCTGCAGTGTTGGAGTGGGTGCAGAGGAACAGGAGTAATCTCAAGTGCGTGTGGGTGTTTGTGTGTGTGTGTGTATGTATGTGGGTGTATGTGTGTGTCTTCATACAGTGACAGAAGAGGTAGATGAATGTGTGTTCTTATTTTTTTTTTGTGTGATGGCCATATTTGCGTGTGTGTGTGTGTGTGTGCGTGTGCGTGTGCATGTGTGTGTGTGCGTGTGCGTAGGACTTTTTTCTGACATTGATAGATAAGATACATTTGAGTGTAGCCAACTTACATAGGTACATGTATGTATTTTTAAGTGTGAGCACTTGCATCTTTGTGTTTTTGCTATGACAGGTAATACATCTTGTCATGATAGTACATGTACTCATGTATGTGTATGAGTATATGTATGTATTTGTATATGTATATGTATTAACATGCATTCATGCATGTGTGTGTGTGTGTGTGTGTGTGTCTGTGTGTGTGTGTGTGTGTGTGTGTGTGTGTCTGCTCAGTGGCAGACCATCTCTCTGACAGTGATTGAGAAGGTGCAGATCGCAGCGGCGGTGCTGGGCACTCTCTTCCTCATCGCCAGCATCTCGTGGCTGGTCTGGTCCTCGCTCAGCCCCTCGGCCAAGTGGCAGCGGCAGGACCTGCTCTTCCGGATCTGCTACGCCATGTATGGCTTCATGGACCTGGTGTGCATCGGTGAGGCTCACTGTTGTTGTGAATTTGTATGTGTGTGCGTGTGCATCTGTGCGTGTGCGTGTGCGTGTGCGTGTGCGTGTGTCATTGATGAGACACTGCCCTAAACAATAAAAGGGGCTATAAAGTAATAGGGAGAGGGCTGTACAGATGAATAGAGATGTATGTCTATCTTAGTACATTGGCTTGTGTTTGCGTGTGTATGTGTGTGTATGTGTGTGTGTGTGTGTGTGTGTGTGTGTGTGTCTGTGTGTCTGTGTGTCTGTGTGCATGTGTACATGTGTGTGAGGGGAGAGAAAGGAGATAGAGATTGAGAAGAGAGAAATGACTTTAATGGTAATTGCCGCCCTCATAAGTATATCTCATCTCTTATCAATTTTCTCTGATGAGGAATCTGAGGAAGTGGAGAAAAATAAAAAACCTAGATCCATTTCAGCGCTTGAGAGTAATTTAATCTGCCCTCTCAATTTCCTCCCTCATTCTCATGGTATTATCTTATATTAAACCCTCACTTATGCCAGTGTGTGTGTTCCCATCCTTAAAGAACATTTGGTTTACCATAACATTCACATCTAAAAAACTAATGATAAGGTCCTCTATGCTATTGGTAAAAATGTGGTCGAATTACAGCAAACCAACATAACTTAATGTATGGCCTTAAGGTGCTTATGCGTGATAATCCAGCTAATGTCCCTTAGACACAGAGACACACACACACACACACACACACACACACACACATTCTAACAGATACAGACACATTTTCATTTTCATTCTCAATCACTCTCTCTCTCTCTCACTCTCTCTCTCTCTCTCTCTCTCTCTCTCTCTCTCTCTCTCTCTCTCTCTCTCTCTCTCTCTCTCTCGATCACACACACACACACACACACACACACACACACACAAACTCTTCCCCTATCATGTCACCGTAATGGCGAGGGTGAATGAGAAGCTCTCCCAGAAGAAAGAACAAACAATGGAATTTGACTTTTATGTTTCCCGCAAACATGAAACTAATATGGACAAGATTCTGGGGATGACAGCTCTCATTTGTCTGTCCTGTCTCCAGCCTATACACTATATAACAGCTGGGGCACGATAGAGCTCCCCTAGTAATGCACTGTGATGTGTGAGGGGTGTTTGATGTGTGATCTGATATGAGAGGCTGTCTGGTGAAATCCTAGTTGTGTATTTGAGTGGAGGATTTTGGAAGGTGTGAGATGAATGACTGTGTGGCTCATAAAGCCTCGGCTTCCCCGGGAGTTTTATTTATTTATTTTATTTTTTTTTAGCTGCAGTTGCTCTGCAGTAAAGTGTTTCGCCCGAGCACATGGGGTGGTTTGCAGAGCGATCACACAGACCGAACTGTCTTAACTGTTTATCGCTTGGGTCTGAGAGAGAAAATGGTCCCAGTGTGTATCTGTGTGTGAGACTGAGTGGTTGTGTCTGTGAGTGTGTTTGTGTGAGAGCGAGAGAGAGAGAGAGAAAGAAAGAATGGAAATGTGTGCGTGTCTGCACATTTATACCACCGCACTTAGGTGTGTGTGTGTGTGTGTGTGAATGGGTGTATGTGTGTGTGTGTGTGAATGGGTTTGCGTGTGTGTGTGTGTGTGTATGTGTGTGTGTGTGTGTGTGTGTGTGTGTGTGTGTGTGTGTATGTGTGTGTGTGTGTTTGTTGGTGCACACCAGGAGTCTGAGAAAAATCAATGGGTGAGTCCTTCAGAGTCTATGGATGATGCATCAGCCTGTCTGCTTAAGCATTTAGATGGACTGGATGTATGAACCTACCCTCAGAGGATATATATATAAATATATATATATATATATAGAGAGAGAGAGAGAGAGAGAGAGAGAGAGAGAGAGAGAGAGAGAAGGAAATGGAGAGAAAAGAGGAAGGACATGGGAGGGAAAGAAAGGGGCGTCAAAATCAGATTTCCTAGCAGTGCACTCTTTCAAAGAAACATGTGCATGTTGTTCTGTTTCTGCAAGAGAGCGCCCCATAGGCACGGACAGGAGGTAAGTGGGGACATTGCACAGTGTTCCTCTCCCTGTACCACGGACCGACTGGGCCTCCCCTGTCCCATTGACCACAGTTGGACACGTTAGCACTGTGCATATGCATTTACACACTTAGCTAAGTACGTAGGCGTGTCTCATTTCTCTCATTAGACACAGCTCAGTACACATGATGGAGACCGTCTCCACACTCTCACTACTTTAGAACCTACTACATTGTTAGTTGTATCCACACGCCACATTATGACACTACAGTGTTCAAGTGCCCTTAGCCAAGTGTGGAGTAAAAGAATCCTTTCAGCAGTCTTGCTCAGAACGGTTGCATTATATTCAGGTATGCGGCAGACTCCATTCAGTGCAGAGAAGATTGGAGTGACACATAACAGTTATTTGTGGATAGGAAGGAGGAGTGATCATAGAACTCAATAAGCCCTGCATTAAAAGCTGTCTGGTAAGCCATTAGCTTGACAAGTAAGGTTGCCATCCTTATTCTCAGTCCAAAGGCAATTGTGTGGTTTAGCGGAGTATATTTGTCATATACACTCATAAGCCAGAAAGATGCGTGTTCGTGTACCTTGAGTGAATATGCACTTTTGGTGAATGTACGTGAATGGGCTTTTACGAAGAAACAACATGTCGGTTTTTTTTAGACGCTTAAGTTGACCATTTACATAGCAACAGCAATCCAGTAACTCTGCAGTTGGTTGATTTGCATGACAACCACAGCAGGAACCTTCCTTTCAGGGTAGGCAGCACTTGGCCAAGTTTAGATACGGTGTGGGCTAGATTTGATGCAGACAGTCAAAAGTCTGGCTTCCAAAAATGAGGCCATGCTTATGAAGTTCATGTGTTAGCACAAATTTTAGTATTGTGTTGCAGAAAATCTATTGATTCTGATGAATGCTTCTATGGCGGAGAACTGCACCCGCTCCTCTCAGTATATGAGACTCTGTTGATCGTGTCCTACTTCCAAGCATTTAGCCTTAATGCAATCTGCCCTCATTATGTTATACCTCCAGTAACATGAACGTATCTGTTGAATGTCTTCATGTGTCGCAAGGGAAATGGACATTTCAGTGTTGCTGTGAGGGACCCATCACCCTGTTCAATACATATTGGACATTAGAGTCTTGTTCTGTCTCACCTCCTGACAGATGCAGCCGTCCAGGGCGTGAGGAATTAGCCATTTTAACTAGGCTAGAAGGCAGTAATACCAAATCTTAGGAAAGAAAAAAAAAAAGGGGGGGGGGGGGGGGGGGAATAAAAGATGGATTATGAATCTAGGCAGGTAAGCTGCTGAGGCAGCGGCTTTGGGTGTGGGGCTGTGCATGGCCTGCACTCAGCTGCTGCTGCTGCTGCCTAATTGCGACCGAAATTAGCACTTCCCTTCCCAGCAGCCAGCAGGGACGCCTGGGGGGGATATAGGAGAAGGAGGAGGAGGAGAGGAAGAGAGAGGGTGCACAGAGGGAGGGAGGGAAAAACCCTAATTAGATTTTTGGGATTCGAGTGCAGAAAAGAAGAACATTGGGCATGTCTCCAAAATTCTAAAATCCAAAGCTGCTCTGGGGTTTTTCGTTGCTTCCCCAGTCGGATCACTGTGGGGGGATACATAGAGGGAGAGAGAGCGAGAGAGAGCGAGACAGAAAGAGAGAGACAGCAAGAAGAACAGAGTTAACACAGAAAAAAACTCTCTTTGCCTCATAGAAATGCTGAGCATTCCTCCACCGAGTTGGGGGGGGGAGGGGGGATTGCTGCAGACTTCACTCGATCAATGCCCCCCGCCAAACTCTCCTCCACCCAGAGTCTTATCAGAAGAGTGCAGGGGACTGCCCCTATCCCGGCCACTTGAGCAGCAACCAGGCCATCACACATTTACACCGAGGGCTGGGGCCTGAAACAGTTCAGCTGATTCACACGATTAATTTGGTTCCCTCAGTTCCCTCAGCTGGTTCAAATGAGTCCCATAATTCACAGGATTCACTCAGCTCTCATGATTCAGTTCATGATCTGTTCAGTGGTGGACTTGAGTCTGCCTGGTAAACTCTCTCTCCTCCTTAGTTGGAATTGAATGTGTCTTCTTGGCAGCAGAGACAGAGACAGCCTCCTAAAATAGAGCAAAGGCTCATCTCAACTGGCTCAACAGATTGGAGAGGGGAGGATGGCATGTAAGAGTACACACATATACACACACACACACACACACACACACAGACACACACACACACACACACACACACACACACACACACACACACACACACAGACTCCAGGCAGAACATACTGTACCTCAAGAGAAAAGAGTTAAACTCCCTATTTACTCATGAGCTGAAAATGGGTCAAAGCCCTCCTACCCACAACAAGTCTGTTTCAGCTTACTTAGTGTGTGTGTGTTTGTTTATATTCATATATATATATGTGTGTGTGTGTGTATACATACATATATACACACACACGTGTGTCCTAGAGAGAGTATTTGCAAGCTGTCAGGTATTTTCAAACCTGATTTATTTAAACCTGAGAGTTGTTTTCAGATTCTGTTCATGATTTCTCCTTTCGGCCTTGGTCTTACAGGATGTGTGTGTGTGTGTGTGTGTGTGTGTGTGTGTGTGTGTGTGTGTGTGTGTACGTAAGTACCTTATTTTCCTCTCTCTCTCTCTCTCTCTCTCCTTAGTTCTGATCGTACATGAGGGCCCGTCTGTGTTCCGCATCTTTAACCGCTGGCAGGCGGTCAACCAGCAGTGGAAGGTGCTCAACTACGACAAGCTGAAAGACACGGACGAACACCAGAAATACGGGGCCAGCCTGCGGACCCTCGCCTTCCCCGGCCCCCGCGGCGGGGCGCCGCCCAACGGGCTCCCCGGCACGGCCGAGGGCTCCCCTTCATCCTTATTCTCCCTCATGGCTGCCACGGCGACACCCACAGCGACGGCAGTGCCCGTCAACGAGGCAGCCGGCCCCGAGATGCAGGACTCGTCTGAGCCAGGCAACCACTGTGGGTACAACATCCTGCAGCGGCTCAGCCAGCTTAGGCAGTCGGAGCCGCGGACGCAGACGCAGACGCAGACGCAGACGCAGCCAAGGGACCCAGGCAACCGCGAGGTGGTCATGAGGGTCACTACTGTCTGAGGAAGCAGCCGAGGTCTTACCCAACATGCCCTTCACCAAAGAAGTGCCACCCACCCACCCCGTTTGTCTCGGCTCCCTGCCCTTTGTATGAGAAAAACGGTTTTACATGAGCGCAGAAAACAGGAAAAAATATTCAACTTTGGGTGGAGGGTGTGGGCAGGCAATGTGCCTGAAAGGAGGGGGGGGGGGGGGTATTTATTTATTTTAAAAGAAGCCTGAAAGTAGTGAGTGTGGTTTAAGACGATGTGTGAAAAGTTTGGTCTTGTAGTCAGATATTCCAATTGTGGTGGAAAATTGAGTAGCAAACATATTTACAGAATGCTGAGATATAAATGTCTCTGTGCTCATCCTGCCATAATGACTGCTGTTGTCACAGGTACTTCAGCAGGCCAATGTTTCATGCTCTATAAGCAGTTCAAGCACAAACCTACAGGACAATCCAGGTACAAAACACACACACACCAACATGTCTGAAGTCCTATGTTGTTGAACACTGAGTCTTTATCTGTTAAACTCAGTGCTTCTCAGGGTACCAAGTGGAAAAAAGTTTTGAAATTGCAAAAAAATTCATGCACACAATTTCAAGCATGTACCTCTCCCAAATATCTGCTGAACCCAACAGGCTACCTGAAAAGGGGTCTCTCTTTAGTGGCGCATTGTATTGCTTTTTGTCGTAAATGGTTGAATTGTCCTTGAATGAAAAAGAGAAAATAAGTCCTTGTGTAGGCCAAAGACACTCACATGGTGGCATTTTGATTGTTTCAGCTGGTCGTTGTGGAGAGTTGCAGAGGGACCACGGTTGTGGTGGCATTTGGAAAGTTTTCCTTTTTAGGCTGTATGTTGCCATCAAAGTGACACACCGTGAGAAAGATCACCCTGTCAGGCCAACACCACTGATGGGACTCAAATCTGAGCCTTGTTTTGTTTTCCTGTTCTTTTGTAAAAAAAAAATATGTGCATAAATGTAAAAAAGAACAAAAAAAACATTACTACATTAAAAACAGTTCATGACAAAATGTTGTACTGCTGAATTGCCTTGACAGTCTGTTCTGAAAAGCCAGAGGTGAAGGATGGAGACAGAATTGATTGCATCACTTGCAACTTCTTGACCGGCAGCAACAAAAACACTCCAAAGTTGGCAGAGCTGTGGAAGCTTCCAGAGCTTCAGTTGCGTCATAGCTGGCTCCTGTCTACCCACAGAACTCTAAGGAAGGTCCAAATCAATTAGAGCATTTTTTTTTTTGTTGCTTTTAACTTTCGAGAAACAAATTTGGAATATCTGAGCATACAATCCATCCACCCTAAAGAATTCCAAGGAAGACTATAGTCTACCATCCTTTTATATTATTAATTATTAAGGTTGGCAATAGTATTCGTCTTCGCACCATTTAAAGTAACATGCTAGTGAATAATATCTTTGAGCCAGGGGCAGGATGCCAACCCTATTCACAGCCATATACACTTCTTCTGAGTTTCCTGGTAAACTAATCCAAATTAAAATATGTGACTGCATAAACAACTAAATAAAACAGCCTAGGTGGTGAAGTAGATACCAGATATGATTGCATAATCAGAGTGAGGCCCCCTGGTGTTGAGCCATAAGTGTGACATCAAAAGTGTCAACTCCTCCACTGGGCCTGCAGCCCTGTCAAGTGGCTGGCACACACACACACACACACACACACACACACACACACACACACACAACTAAGTGGCATACTACTGTGAAGCAGCTGCTGAGCTGACAGTGGCAGGCCAAGCTGTTGGATTGAAACCCTGAACAATCACCTCAAATCAAGCACACACTGAGCAGATACAGGATTAGAATTGGATATGTTTATTGCATAAAATATGAATTCCCCCAAAAGTATTTTTTTTACAAAAAAAAACTTTTTTTTTCTTTTCAGAAAACCATTTACAAACAAATCAGAGACTCGAGGCGTGTTGGAACGAATAGTGCAGGGGAGCCAGGAGCCGATGGGGGTCAAAGGTTAAGGGTCACGCTTCTGGGCTTGACTGCTGCGGCAACAGAGCAGCAACAACAGAGCAGCAGCTACTACCAGAGGTCATGGCAATCCTGCTCGCATCAGTGTGATCTGAGCAGCAACCTTAATCAATCCATACTAAAAACATCTGAGCGATAGATGTCTCATTATGTACATGTAGACACACACACACACACACACACACACACACACACACACACACACACACACACACACACACACACACACACACACACACACACACACACACACACACACACACACACACACACACACACACACACACGATCAATCATACAAACCCCTTAACAGGCTAGTACAGATACCACACAAACAGACAATTCTTTCGTCATCCTTTGATCCCCCTAGAACAGAGAGAGTGCTGAGGAAATTGTTTATTCCATCTTTGCTCCAGGGTAGATCGCACCTCTGGCTTTTTTTTATTTTTTTGGGGGGGGGGCTTCTGTGTGTGTGTTTGGATTTTAGATGGGATTTCTGAGCGTCTCAGAACCTCAGTACCTCCAGACTACACACACTCAATAAACCAACGAAAGAAACACCGACATATTCTACTTCAAACATTCTAACTATTCTCACTCCTAAAGGATCTCAATGTGTTTCACTACAACTACAGAGGGAGAGAGTTGAGAGATAGAGATTGCTCTACCAGAGCGAAGGGGAGGGGGAGACCTAGTATGAACACCACCCTCCTTCAGTGCCCTCTCCAGACTAAGACTGCATAAGGCAGAGAGACAGCAGCCCACCCGGAGATCAAGCTGCTGGAGGCAGACGTGGGTCTTTGCATGGCAGAGACAAGTTAGTGGAATTTACTGTTGAGTCACGTGGCCTAAGCGCTTGACAGGTAATGCGTGTGGTACAGGAGTAGTTCTAACGTGTGTGTGTGTGTGTGTGTGTGTGTGTGTGTGTGTGGAGAGGAGATATAGCTACAAGTCAAGAAGGCACAAGTGTATGCACATACGTGTGATGGCCTTGCCCTATGTGCGGCAGCCCCATGTCAGGCCCGTGGGGGGCAGCAGAGTGCATTTGAGCGATGAGAGAAGCCCCTGCTAGAGATGGAGCAGAAGAGTTATACACTAACCCAGTTATACACTAAGCCACATAGGGAAGGAGAACCGGGGTGACAGGCAGTGACAGGCAACCCTATTGGTGTAACAAGGGAGGGAATGTGGCGCCTTCTCTAGAGGTGGTTGCTTTGTAACTGGGTTGGTGTGTATGTGGGGTGACTGAGGCACAGTGGGGCAAGTCTGGAGTGAGGGGGGCAAGTGGTAGCGACAGCCTGGGGGATGGGGGGATAGATTAGGTTCCTCAGCTCAAGGTTACTCCAGCTCCACGAGAAGGTCGCCCTCGCCAACGGTCTCCCCAGCTTTACAGTGTACACTCTTCACCTGTTCAAACATGAGAAAGGTGGGTTTAACACAAGGGGGTGTATGCGGAGTGTGTGTGTGTGTGTGTGTCAGTGATAAGTGTGGTAATGTCTACTGACCTTAGCTGTCCTTGCAGCGGTCATGCTGTTTTGCATCTTCATGGCTTCAATGACACAGATCTCCTGACCTCCGGCCACCTATGAAACACACAGACAGACAGACAGACAGACAGACAGACAGACAGACAGACAGACAGACAGACAGACAGACAGACAGACAGACAGACACACACACAGACACACAGACACACAGACACACAGACACACACACACACACACACACACACACACACACACACACACACACACACACACACACACACACACACGATAAATCCTGTTAAACAAACTTACCGGAAATACCTGCATTATTCATCAAACTCTGTACTTGTTCTATTTTGCCATTAACCCAGTCCCACTCAAACTATGGAATATTCTAGAACCTGTTTCCCTCTTCCTCCACGACCATTGCTGCTAACATACCCCAAAGTATCCCAGCACATCTCCCCCTACAGGATACTGGATACCTCCAGTGTTCACTGCATATATATCCTTTGAACCAGAGCCAAGATACTGGAGTTCAGCTCCCATTCATCAGTGAGGAGAGCCATTAAAAGATCTGGCTCTATAAACATATTTAGGTGTATGAATGGAGTCCTGGGTCTCGGAGCAGATTCATGAGCAGATCAATGACCCTACCATAATGTGTGGTAAGTAGGAGGAAGCCGCACTGTTAAGACAAAATGATATCCGGATTAAAAGGCGCTAAAAGCCTGACTTACTGGAAGCAGAGACAAAGAGAGAGAGAGCGAGAGACAGAAAATAAATCTGTAGAATGAGATATAGAAAGAGATAGAGACAGAGAGAGAAAGATAGAAAGAGACTGAAGAACAACGAGAAGATAAGAGAGAAACGGGGGGTGGGGGGGGGAAGAAAATCTGTGGAATGAGAGAGAGACAGTGACTGAAGAACAAGAGAAGATAAGAGAAAGAGGAGAGAGAGAGAGAGAGAGAGAGAGAGAGAGAGAGAGAGAGAGAGAATCCTGGAGGAGGACAGGAGCACAGACGTGGTGGTGTTAGCTGGTGCCAGCAGTCTGGTGTATAATGCATGAGGCATTAGCACTCCGGCCGGACCATGACATCATGCAGCCATCAGCTGACAGCCAGGGCCAGACCTCAGGCCTGACGTGTGTCAGCACCACTCACCAGAGCGGACCTCACGTACGTTTGGTTCATTTCTCTGGTGTAGTCTGGAAAACACTCTACAAGCCTATGAATGTGTTTACTTAGAGAGAAGAAGCTGTCTCTGTGTGTGTGTGTGTATCTTTCTGTGAGTTTGTTTATTTGTGGTGTGGTGTGGTGTGGTGTGAGAGCGACAACATAGCGGGGTGTTAAAAGATGGCTCGATCTCTGTGTGTGTGTGTGCTGTGTAAGAAAAAAAGTGGTTGAGTGTTGGCTCAATTTCTGTGAGTGCATTACCGTGTCTCCCGGCTTGACAGACACTGCCACCACGGTTCCAGGCATGGGTGAGCGCAGGATGCTGCTGGTGTCTTCTGGAACCTTCTCAGGCATGTGCTTACTGAGTGCCGCTGCCAGCTTACTCACCACGCGCAGCTTAAACTGCAGGGGAGAGAGGGACAGCGTTCACACACAAACACACTAAGCTCTGTCGCACAAATATGGCTTAATATATACATCACTGCGTTTATGGCACTTCACATAAAATCTCTTAACTTAACACGATGCTTATCATCATGTCACCACCAAAACTGTACGAAATACGTAACATTGAATATTTACAGCTTAAGATTGCAGAAGAGCGAGAGAGAAGCTAGTGTATACAAACACACACACACACACACACACTATAACCTGCACTTTGACTAAAGAAGTCAAAGAAACACCGAACATGTTACCTTCACACACATAAATTCAATATGTACACACGTTATACTTCACACAGCTTTACTGTTAACACCAGACAGACAGACAGACAGACAGACGCCGCACGCACGCACACACTGTATCCCAGTTGCTCATGTCCCAGGAGTCCCACTCACTCCCAATCATCTTAAGACCTCGGTAAAGAGCCCGTCCTTCTAAAAGTCCCTGGAGGATGTCTACCAGGTCCATTAGACAGAGAGAGCGCAAGAGAGAGTCTTCATCATCATCATCATCATGTCCTCACTGCGAACCCACAGGCCTCTGTCCTCCTTCTCCTCCTTATACCCACATATACATATAATAATAATAATAATAATAATAATAATACTACCTTTATTTTATAGGGCGCTTTTCAAATACCCAAAGTCGCAATATACCCATATACCGTCACATTCATATTCTACACTTCTACACTTCTACACTTCTGGACCCCACCACTGTGCCATCGCTGTGCTCCAACTCTAGTCTAACATACTTC
Source organism: Sprattus sprattus (assembly GCF_963457725.1). Classification (NCBI taxonomy): domain Eukaryota; kingdom Metazoa; phylum Chordata; class Actinopteri; order Clupeiformes; family Clupeidae; genus Sprattus; species Sprattus sprattus. The sequence goes on along the minus strand of NC_137922.1, from coordinate 12,212,446 downwards.
TCACCACCTCGTTTTGAGGTGCTGTGCTATTTATTGCAGTATTGTCCTGTGCATGTATGCGTGTGTGTGGGGGGTGAGACTACAATATGTGGATGATGGCCATCCTAAGCAGCATGCTGAGACTGTATTCTCGTCCATGTCTGCTGGAGTATCTACTACATTAAGTCTCAGTAGTGACGTGCCCCCATTTCTGCAATGTTACGTGGGTGGGATGACAATGGATGAGACCTAGCTTGGCTCTACTTGACAAGGGGGAACTGACTCAGCCTTTACCCTCAGCGGACAGGAGAGGGCAGTAAAGGGCAGACCCTCAAACCACCTCGGCTCTACCTTGGCACTGTAACTGCAGAGGCTGAGGAGATCACTGAGATGGAAAGACTTATTCAAGGATCAAGTATAGCAGTCATAGGTTTTAGTTGTCAGAGGGTTTTATTTATAGCCAGTTTAGTTTTATTCGTATGGCTTTATATTACTAATTTCTCAGCTGCCTTTTCCTTTTATTTCTCCAACTTCAAAATAACCACCGGGTTATGGTCGAGGCTCTCACCAGACCGCTGCATGTGGCAACTGGCAAAAACCTCTTCCAGTGAGCAGAGAGAAAGGTACACCAAAGGAGAGGTGGTGAGAGTCAGAGAGGAGAAGAAGATGAAAAGGAGAGAGAGAACTGAGAGAGAAAAATACTGCTTTAAAACACAAACCAAACCTGACATTTAGAGAGTAATATTAATACTAATAATGCTAAACAAACAGAAATCCATAATTTCTGCACCAAGCTGTTGTCCCCTCTCCACTCTGCTGCAGGCCAGTGGGGGGTCCCTGTCCTTGACAAAGCCCTGTCCAGAATCGCCACCCTGAGAGATCACAGAGCCTTTCCCCTACGGTGGCCTGTTGGGTATATTTAGAGCCGGGGAAACAGGAAAGTCAGCGGGGACAAAAGGGTGAAGTAAGACTCGGGCCGTTAATCATGGATTTGGGGCAGTCGAGCGGACGCTTGGGAAGGAAAAGGGACATTCTTTCCAGGAATTTCTCCCTGGAGTGCTGGCATCATCCTGGTTACATCAGGTCACACAGTTAGGGCAGAGGGGTCGCAACCTCTCAACAGGCCAGAAGAGAGAGCCGACAAGGTCACACACACACACACACACACACACACACACACACACACACACACACACACACACACACAGACTATAAAATACTTCAAAGTCAGGTTGGCTGCAAACTCACGTACCCTCACACACAGAATTAGGAGCTTGGCTTCTTTAAAATCATATGTAATTGCACATTTATGTTAATAATACAATTTCCTTTGAGGGCACCCATATCCAACCACAAATATGAAGCCAGATACCTCCATGGCTCAGCTGAGTACAGTACAGCCGGAGATGGGTGGCTGGACAGGGCAAACACTAACCACTACAGCAACTTCACTGACTACACACACCCAGAAGAGGGATGCACACTCTTCCTTTCTATAAAATAACACTGCATAATGCTCTTCTACCATACACTCCCTTTTGACAACTACTCCATGTGTACAATTACAGTTATTGCTGGCTACTGCCACAAAGGTCCAATATTTCTGCCTAATACTACCTATTTAAACACTCCACACTGGAGTGCTGGGTCTTCGGCATCCCTTTATAACCCACTGAGATTCAGGTTCACATGTACGGACTTGTGGCCTTCGCCCCTACATGCGGCAGGAAAGCCTCCTCTGGGGGGGCTGCCAGAGGGGGGGGGGGGGGCACAGAAGCACTCAGAACCCCGCAGGGGGCTCCAGCTGAAGCAGCGGGTCAACAGGACACAGATGGATGAGCGTGAGCGAGCGCCTGACTCTATATATACACACACACACACACACACACACACACACACACACAGGTGAATACCCACCACATTAACACTTTAAAACCTTAAGAGTGGGCCTGCTTGGGATGAATTTATAGGGCTTGGTGTTGGTGGTTCAGGAGGGCTGGGGAGGCTTGTGAGACAAAGGAGGGGGGGGGGGGGGGGGGGGGTTGTCTTTGATCAGCATCCACCCCGTAGGGCTAGAGTGTGGCCTCTGCTAAATACATCACTTCCTGTTTCCCTCCCCATGATTATCCGGTGCTGTTTGTTTGTTTGTGTAAATGGCTGAGACGGAGAAGCAGGGGGGCGGGCTGGCTGAATGAACATCAATTAGAAGACAGTAGAAAATACATGTGCACGTGAACACCAGGGTTTGTTTACCAGTGGCTCATCATGCCGTGTGTGTGTGTGTGTGTGTGTGTGTGTGTGTGTGTGTGTGTGTGTGTGTGTGTGTGTGTGTGTGTGTCTGTGAGTGTGTGTGTGTGAGTGAGTGTATGTGGGTGTGTGATCATTCAGCTCTGATACAGAGTAGCAAAAAGCATGTTGAGAAACAGGATACATGGCCCACTGCCAAACACAATACAGCATCCATCACACACCATGGGGTACACATGGATGCACTCAGACAAAGACCCTACCTCACACACACACACACACACACACACACACCGCAGCTGGACGCTTGCCAGGTTATGAAAGGGGCTTTTCCTCCTCTGTTCACTCCCATGAGCAGCGGAGGAGGCGCAGCGGAGGAGGAGCAGCTGCGTGTGAGTAGGAGGAGAAGTGTGAGGACAGGAGGAGCTGAAGACTCACCGTGGTACCCAGATACTGCAGGCTGATCTCTCCAGCAGCACTACGAGAGAGACACTGAGAGCAGAGGAGGAGAGGAGAGGAGAGGAGGAACAGGACATAGAGGGAGGGACAGTGGAGGAGACAAGGACAGGAGATGGGAGATGAAAAAGGAGGTGACAGTGAGGAGGAGGGAAAAGGGAAAGGAGGAGATAAAGAGAGAGAGAAATGACTTGAAATGAAATCCATGCATTTCACACATATGCTTCATACATGTGATAGAGGGGCTAAATGGGTGCACGTGTGCATATATCTGTATGAGAGCTTATCTGTTTATCAGCTGATAACATATGGTAAAACTGTCCTATGTGAGGGCAAGTCGACAGTGCTACATATATCTGTGTGTGTGTGTGTGTGTGCGCTATGCATGGTTCTATATCTGCACACATACCTGTAGAGTCCTGTGTGTGCCATTCACTGTGACATTCAACAGAGCTGAGGCGAGGTTCCAGTCCCCACACACCTCCAGCTTCTCTCCGTCAACCTCCACCTTCACACAAACCACATCAGAGTTAGCTCACTAAGAGTCCACTACTTTCCATTATCAACTTGATCTGAGAAACAGAGGTTTTCTGAGAGGTTGTTCTCAGGAGTAAGCAGTGTGTGTGTGTGTGTGTGTGTGTGTGTGTGTGTGTGTGTGTGTGTGTGTGTGTGTGTGTGTGTGTGTGTGATGGATGGAATAGAGTGGAGAGTGGAAGAGACTGAGAGTGAGACTCCAGCAGTGAAACCACACGAGTACTTCAAGCCACTGAGGGAGCTCTGGCCTTTGACACGCTGCCAGTTGTGTAAACATGCTTGGGAATGGACACCAGCTTTGACACACACACACACACACACACACACACACACACAGATCAGGTGTGGCCCCCTGAACTGCCTAAAAAACACTTGTACCCCAGAGTCGAGAGAGCACAGGTGTCCAAACGCCCGAGCAGGGAGTGACGACAGACAGACACATACAGACTGTCAGGGAGAAAGGGGTGAGAGGGAAAGGAATGGGAGAAAGAGAGAGAGAGAGAGAAAGAGAGAGAGAGAGAAAGAGAGAGAGAGAGAGAAAGAAAGAGAGAGTGAGGTGCTGAAATGACTCTTCCTCTCAACCAGAGGATCAGCGACAACCCAACATCTTAAAGGGTCTTTGAGGTCATGAGTGTGTGTGTTCCTACACAGTTTTAAAAGGCCTACAGAAGCAACAGCAGGATATTCTGCTGTCAGTGTGTGTGCGTGCATGTATTTAAACACTGGGAGGACAAGGGCTGTTTTAAATAGCTAGTACAGAAGCACGTGTGTGTGTGTGTGTGTGTGTGTGTAGACGCTCACTGTGTAAGTAGACCCCGACCGAGTCACACCAAGCATGTGTGCCCCCTTGTCCAACTCCACACAAAGTTCCCAGCTCTTCCGCTCCTGTTTGGTGTTGGACACCCTGAAACAAACAAACACACACACACACACACACACACACACACACACACACACACACACACACACACACACAGAGAATTAGAAACATTCAGCCATCTTAGGACAACAGGAAATCCATCCAAACAGGAAGCCTCCGGTGATGAAGCCATTTATAAACACACAAACACACGCACACACACACACACACGAACAGATAAAACACACGTCACATGAGCTGGATCAGCCAAACCATTTCATGATGTTCAATCTCAAACCTTCCCACTCTGAACAGACATCTGATCATGCTGACTGGACGTAGGCAAACACTCAATCTTTACTTCCTCACTCACCCTGATCTCTTCTTAGGTCATGATCAGACGTGGCGTCAACACTGTGTGTTTAGATTACAAGCAGATTCAGTCCCAAAATGTAGCTATTTCTTCCAGCATTCGTCGACGTCTAAATTCAGTTGCATTCTGGGCAACGACTCACCCATACTTTCAATTGTGGGGGCAACAGCTCCGACACCGGTAGCATTTTAATGTTACGTGAGAAACAGACCGTAGGTTTAATTCACTTAAATCCTTTTTTAATCCTTTGGGGCTATTATTGAGATATTTCTTTCCCCTTACCCCCACCCCACAGTGGATCCAGGGGACAGATGAGGGGAGGGAAGAGGGGATAGGTGGGAGAAGGAGAGAAATAGAGAGGTGTTTGGACAGATGGCAGATGATCTTGAGGCGCTGAGTGAAAGCTACTGCTCTGAGGAATTCTCGCACAGGAGCATCCTCCAAGTGTAATCTCACACACACAAGCCTAGAAAGACGCTCTCTCTGCTCACATCGAACACACACACTTTTAAAAATTAGGTTTTTCATACTGGTGAAGAGAGGAGCCAGATGAATTAGACTCACTATAAAGGCAGCAAGAGAGAAGGGAGGAAGGGGGGAAGAACTGTGAGATGGCAAGAATCAGAGAGAAAGGGAGAGAATGAAAGAATGAGAGAGGGAGAGAATGAGAGAATGAGAGAGGGAGAGAATGAGAGAATGAGAGAGGGAGAATGAGAGAGTGCGACCAAAGTACCGCCTGAGCGGAAAGAGAGCGCTTCCTGCAGTTGTATTCAAACATAAATTCTCAAATATTTTGCAGATTAACTTTTTTGGTATTAATATCATAAAGTTCTGCCGCTCTCCCACCGGTCCAATACAGGCGCATTACCAGCGGGAGTGGGCTTCCACACAGCGTTTAAAAGCACATGTGGCAGAGGAGATGAGACGTAGAGGATTATAGATTTTGTAGATGGACACATTCACAGCCCTCCTCTCCCCTTATTTCAGGAAACATCACTAGCTTCTTAATGTGTGATCATCCCTGCTAGGATTTGTATGCCAGCTAATGTTCTGATACTCCTCCTGTTCACATTCAGAGACAATACAGATTAAACCAAAACATTGGTTAGAGATGGAGGTACATGGATCCACTCGACCAGTGGGGGGCAGTAGAGAACCAAATCGTCTGCCTCATATGGGCAACAGGCAGAAGGCAATAAGTCTCAAGAACAAACAGCAGAAGAAACAGTAGGAGAAACAGACAGCTCTTAGGTACACAAACACTCTCACCGCACAGCTGAGATAACAGAGTAGGATGTTTAGAGAGGGACTGCAGAAGTGAGGCAAGTAATCCCTCTGCTGTGGTCACATAAAATGGCACTAAGCCTTGGGTAATAGAAATCTGGTTGCCAATTTGTATGCAGTTATTTGTCCCACAACTTATCATTTTAACCAACATGCTGCTCTTGATGCTCCAACATGATGCTGCTTGAGTTGGTTGAGAAAATGATGGTGGAAGTAAATAATGTAAAATAACAGAAGAGAACAAACAAACAAACAATCATTTGTTCATTCATTCATTCATTCATTCATTCATTCATTCATTCACTCACCCATCCATTCATTCATTCATTCATTCATGCATTCATAGGTTTCTTTTGTGGACGCATCTTCTGGTCCGTGGCTCACCTGAGATCTCCCAGGAACTTTTGCGAGCGGATCTGCGCTGCCACAGAGAGCGCTGCAGCGGTAGCTAGGAGCTCCCGTCGCTCAGGGGCCGTCAGCGGGTGACCTTTGAACCCTTCGGGGTACACCTCCGGAAGGAAGTTTGTGCTGATGTCGCCGGAGATGAAGCGCGGGTGAACGATGATCTCCCGCAGGAGTGGAATGTTATGGGTCACACCTGGAAGGAGGGAGAGAGAGAGAGAGAGAGAAAGACATAGGGAGAAGACAAGAGAGGGAGAATGTGTGTTATGAGGCAAGGTATGACCGAGTTAGTTATCCCAAGCATGTCAAAACTGTATATGTGTATTATTTGTGTGAATCGTGTGTGTAAGAGAGTGGATGAGCATGTTCGTGTATACATGTGAGACTTGGCAAGCTCACCTCTGATTACATAATTATCCAGTGCGTGTTCCATTTTCTTCAAGGCGTCAGCTCGCGTTTTGCCGTACGTCACAAGCTGAAGAGAGGGCAGGAGAAATTGAGAAAGAGATATAAACGGAAGAGGAGAAGATGGAAAGACGTGACTAGAATCAAATACATGAGGACTGCTGATACCAGTAGTCCTCATGCACAACTGTTCTGTATCCCACTGCTCACAATGATGGACCTACACCCCACAAAACTGTAAGAGACGAACCAACCTTTGAGATCATGGGGTCATAGTAGATGCTGATGTCACTTCCTTCTTCAATGCCACTGTCAACTCGAACCTGTTCAGAAAAACAGGAGGATTCCGATTCAGAATGTTAAATATTGGGGAAATCCCATCTTGAAGGATGCTTAAAGCTGCATACCATTAGCCATTTATGCATTTGCCGTCGCCAAACTGTTGATAGCTGGAGATAGTTGATATTTTGGTTTCGAAATGAGTTAAGTGCACCCACTACATGATCTACTATTTCAACGGGTTGAATAACTGCTCTGATTAAGGACTAGTTCTCCAGGACCAGAACAGCTTTATTTTCTTCTGTTGATAAATAAAACTGCTTGTGGAGTCCTAATGGATTATCTACAGCCTTTGGGCAGGCCCCCTCCCCTCTGCATTATGTTTGATTTATTTTTAATTTATTTTATATTTATTTTCCCAAACTGCCTCCGAAGGCGTCTATTGGTCACACAAAAACATTTTTATGTTCTGAAAACAAAAACTGCATGTAACCATTATGGCACTCAAAATATCACAAGAAGGAACACAATAATGTGCCAACTTCAAGTTATACAGCCTGCCAAACCATAACACAGAAACACTGAATCCATCCCTCAGTAGAACAGTGAGTTACAGAGCTGTCCTCCAGGATGTGATGTAAACCTTGTTTGTGTATGTGTGTGTTTCCTTCTGAAGACAAGGCTTATTGCTGCACACATGCTAATAGACGCCCTACAGAGAGTAACCAGTGGACATGGCTGATGGACCTGCCTGCAGATTCAGTGGGGATTGAGTGAGTGACTGCACTTCCTCTATTGATCCACAATGCAGGCACCATCTCTTATGGCTGTCAGGGTCTCACACACACACACACACACACACACACACACACACACACACAAACACACACACACACACACACACACACACACACACACACACACACACAAACACACACACAAACACACAGTTGAAACAATCGCTTGAAGCTGTAGGGTCCACACACATACGCACTTGTAACAATCGCTTGAAGCCTGGGATGCTCACAAGAAGTGGTGGCAAGCTGGAGTTTTCAAAATCTATAACCTAGGCAGCCAAAAGTCCATATTTGTTCAAACAAGTTGTTTTGTTTTCTATGTATGATTATTATTTAATAGCAAGCTTTCTCAGTTCGATATCCGAGGTTAAGGATTACGACCGATCCCCTTCAGCTCGTGGAGCCGTGATAAGTGCGGAATTTCTTTTTGTTCCTTTTTTTGTTCACATTGCAAGGTACTGTTAGGAGAATTGTTTACGGAGGGGATTTTTCTTGATTACTAAAAGAAATCGAGGAAGCAGGCCAACACTGTGGTCTGTCGTGACTCTGGGTTCACTTTGTGTTGTGAAATACAGAAAAAAAATGTGTTGCTTAAATAACACCACTGAATTAGCACTGACAGTATATGTACTGCATTTGTTTAAGAAATGTGTTTCTGCCCTGTAGAACCTGATAATGTAATAATTTCCCGATAATGTAATAACTCCCGATAATGTAATACAAATTCCTTCATAAGTCCCTAAAACATGTAATAAAACCTGATAATGTAATAAAACCCCGATAATGTAATAAAGTGCATTTCCCAATAATTTTGCAGAACCTGATAATGTAATAATTACCTGATATTGTAATAACTTTGGTTGGTGCTGTAGCATCAGGTCTCCAGTTTCAGAGGTCCAAACAGTGAAGCTGTCCAGAGACCTGCTGCTTCACTATTAGCAGATACAGTATATATTTTATAGGATTGCGAATGCACAATTTTTACAAAGGTGAAAGGGATATTCAGTGGTAATCAACTAATAGAGAAATAATAAGAACATTTTGGTATGTTATAGACCGGCAGCTAATGGGCTAATACTGTACCAGGCCAATCAAATTGTCTTTTGTCATTCGTCAGTCGCTCGGATTGGTTGTAGCGCCATTCCTATTGCGTGGCATTGCGTGCAGAGGCAACTTAACAGACAACCGTTAATCCCGCCCACACTGAAAATCGTGTTGTGCCAGACCCTTGTACAGCTTCTTGCTGTACAGGTTTGGCTTGCGAGGCTAAAGGCCTATACCACTGGGATCAAAATATGAGCAAAACAATAGTGGGTGGTTGTCTACACAGCATCACTACTTGATCTGAATAACTGGTGTCCCAACATTTCAGCACTGACCAAAGTTTTTACAATATCAGGAATGTATTACATTATCAGGTTCTGCAAAATTGAGGCTAACCTGATAATGTAATAACTTCCAATTAATGTAACATTTTATTACATTATTGGTATGGCGGTTGTTACATTATTGGGAAATGCACTTTATTACTTTATTGGGATATTATTACATTATCAGGTTTTATTACATCTTTTAGGGACTTATGAGGGATTTTTTATTACATTATCAGGGTTATTGCGTTATCAGGAAATTATTACATTATCAGGTTCTACATGCCCTCACAGCGCTCATACAGACCTCCTGATTTTAAGTTCTAACAGCCGATTGTAACCAGTTCTTTTTGATAAAAATAGAATTTGTTATTGCAAATTAGGTGCACACACACATACGCTCATTCAAATCGGTCAACACTGCCCTACAATAAGATGCATCATCAGTGAAAACCCAGCCACTCTATCAAAAATATAAAAACAGACTTTGATGTTTATGTGTGTGTGTGTGTGTGTGTGTGTGTGTGTGTGTGTGTGTGTGTGTGTATGTGTGTGTGTGAGTGTGTGTGTGTGAGTGAGTGAGTGAGTGTGTAAACAAACTCGGACAGCACTCACATTGGGCAGGTTCACAGGCTCCTGGTACTGAGAGAGTCGCCCAATAGAGGGCAGCCCAAATGACTTGTATGGGTCCTGAGGAGGGACAAAAGACAGGAAACATTAAGCCACATATAAAAGCACACAGGAAACAGAGGTCAGAGCAACCCTACTGCCCCTGGCACTCACCTAATTACCCCCCCCAGGTTAACGAGGGACCCCATCCCCTCTCTCCTCACCCCACTCCCTCTATTCATCTACTCCCTCCCCCTCCTCAACAGCTAGTAAACAACCATAACTTCCTCTTCCTTGGAAGATTAAAAAAATCTGAATCACATTAAAATATATAAATAATTATACATTCAAGTAACACCAACAGAGTGTTGTGTTGAGGTATGTGAGAGTGTGTGTGTATTTAGCGTCACAGCATACACTCTAATGACTCTTAACCCACTCTAGAAGTTTAGGTGCGTGTGTAGTGCATTCCATAACTCTGCAAACTACACACTCAATGGCCATAACACTGGGTCTATGTACAGTCCTTTTGGTGTGTGTGTGTGTGTGTGTGTGTGTGTGTGTGTGTGTGTGTGTGTGTGTGTGTGTAACCACACCACTGGGTACACACAGGATACAAACAAACCAACTGACATGTTTGTTCGGTGGATTGTGTTCAGCATCTCAATGTGACTCAAGCACATATTGGCCCAGCCGCTTCATTTTCAAGAAACGTGTGCTTGTTTGGGTTTTGTGTGTGTACTTGTTTTGCTGTGTGTATTGATTTCAGTAGCTCAGTGTAGACTCTGCTCTTGATAGCCCAGCCCCTAGCTATATATAGAACCTTTTGTGTGTGTGTGTGTGTGTGTGTGTGTGTGTGTGTGTGTGCATTCAAGCTGTAATCAGTACCTCGGCGTACACTCGGCTCTCGATGGCCCATCCGTTGATGGGGACATCCTCCTGCTTGTGCTTTAGTGGGTAACCCTTGGCAACGTGGATCATCTGCTGCACCAGGTCCAGACCAGTGATGCACTCAGTGATGGGGTGCTCCACCTGAGGAGGATGGAAGGGGGGGTAAATCACCATCATCAGCAGCAGCATACAGTGCCTCCACCACACACAGCAGAACCACCGTGAACCACCTCCATCACTCCATTACCAGAGTCTCACTCGCCACATCCAAGGCTCTCAGTGTTAAAGAATCATCATCATCATCATCATCATCATCATCATCATGCAAACTTCACAGACATTTTTAACACAAACCAACCCAGGTTTTTCAGAACCCTGAAGAGCTAGTCCCTGTCTTCACCTCATCTTCAGTCTGTTCTGAAATCTGGCATCTAGCTAATGTAACAACTTCTGAGGCCGTTCAATCCACCAGCCTACTTTTAAGAACTCCTAAGCTTTTAGCATCTACCAGCCTCCACCCCAGTACACCTCCATAAAGGGCACCCAGAGACAGCTGCTACTGGGTCGTTCCCGTGACTGGAAACCCCTGAAGCGGGCCTTCTGTGGGCCTGGCTCTCTCTCTCTCTCTCTCTTTCTCTCTTTCTCTCTCTCCCCCGCTCTCTCTCTCTCTCTCTCTCTCCCGCTCTCTCTCTCTCCCTCTCTCTCTCCCTATCTCTCTCTTTCTCCCTCTATCTCTCTTTCTCCCTCTCTTTCTCTCTCTCTTTCTCCCTCTCCCTTTCTCCCTCTCCCTTTCTCCCTCTCTCTTTGTCCCTCTCTCTCTACTCCTCTCTCCTTTTCCATCTCTCTTTCTCCCTCTCCCGCTGCTTTCTGGGAGGTCTGCCCTAATGAGCTCCTGTGCTGGGCTGCTTTCATCTCCGCTGATGACCAGCTCTCCTGGCCCAGCTGTCTCTTCCCTCCCTCCTTCCCTCTCTCCTTCTCTGTCCCTCCATCTCTCCCTCTCTGCACCAGTGCCATGAAGCCTTTTATGAGCGCCTGTTGAAATGCCGCCTCCAGCCATGCCACAGCCTGAGCGTCTGTCTGTCTCTCTCTTCATGGCTCTGTCTGCTCTGGCTCTGTTGTTTTTGTCTGTCTCTGTTTATTTCTGTTCCCCCCCCCCCCGTATCTCGAACTGCTCCACTGTCCAACATATGTTTGCCGTCGTTGGTGGACTGAACACTCAACTCAGAGTCTCTTTTTTTGCATGTGCATTTCCCTCCTCAGCTTATATTCTAACCATCCTGTCTTCTTTCCTGTCTGCCACAAACCAACATGAGCCTTCTCTATTTTAGTCAATCACAGTGAACGGCACATCATATGCTAATCAAATAGGACCAAAGAGATTGGCACCAGTAATATATCTGACCTTCAGGAGTCAGAGCCCAACAGAGATCACCTGAGTTCACCCAAACATATAGACACAAATGCATGAAAATGCACACACTATAAGACAGACACAAGGCTGCCTTAATAGGCATCTCTGCCTCCTGCAGACAATTGTCCTGGAGCCAATATTATAAGCAAGCTTAGGCAAAGGAAAGCTCCTTTAGCAAAGCTTGCCTTGATCATATGCTAAACCCTGTTATTAGGGCATCTGATAGAACCTGACACCAAATCATCTGGAAGAGGAGCAAACTATTTTATACGGATCCGCAGATCTCTTTGGTTTTATTGCTCTGCAGATTTGTCTTGAAAGAAAGCACACCTCCATTTGATGCACAGTTAAAATGTTCACATCCAATACGCAAGCTCAAAATATCATGGATATTTGCTTTTAATCACCACAGGATGATCTAGAGGAGTGGTTCTTAACCTGGGTTCGATCGAACCCCAGGGGTTCGTTGAGCCACTCTCAGGGGTTCGACAGGGGTCAAGACATACGCAGTACAGCCCGGTTCACACTAGCAATGTCGGGCCGTTTTTATACATGCCTACGTTTTGAAGAAATCATATTTTATTTTTCAAATTACGAAGGGTTCGGCGAATGCACTGATGAAACTTGCAGGGTTCAGTACCTCCGAAAAGGTTAAGAACCACTGATCTAGAGGGGGTACTCTTTACCCACCTGCAGTCGGGTGTTCATCTCAAGGAAGTAGAAGTTCTTGGTGGAGTCCACCAGGAACTCCACGGTGCCGGCTGAGGAGTACTTGACAGCCTTGGCCAGAGCCACAGCCTGTTCCCCCATGGCCCGCCGCGTCTCAGGGTCCAGAAACGTACTGTCAGAAAGGGGGCTCGCTCAATAAGCATCATGTGCTGTAAATGTACTCACATTTGTTTACAAAGAAAAAAAAACATTCTAAAAAAAGAATAATTTCAATGATGGCTGAAGTAAGACTTTCTAATTTCTAATTATTTTTTGAATATGAATGTTGAATGCAGAGGGAAGCCCATGTTGGGGGCATTTTTTGAGTTAAAGACTGTACCAAATGGTCCAGCTGCAGAGGTGTGTGAGGAAATTATAATTCATATCAAAGGACTTTAGAAACTGATTAAGACTGCTTCGGAACATCTTAGGGCTGGACTATGCAATCCTTCAGTTTCGGATCTAGCACCCAAACCACTGGGCTAAATAGGTGAACCCACTTCCTAAAGCATCCTATCAGACATCCATGTGCAGCAGAAGAGGAGAAGGAAGAAGGAAGGAAGGAAGGAAGGAGGGACGGAGGGAAGGAGGAAGAGGAGAAAAAGTGAGAGGGAAAATAGAGCAGAGATGTTCAGACCTGGGCGCCTCCTCCACCACTTTCTGGTTCCTCCTCTGGATGGAGCACTCCCTCTCATTCAACCACAGAGCGTTCCCGTGCTTATCCGCCAGAACCTACCAATCAGAGACCCACAAACGTCACACGACAGCCAATCAGACACACACGCAAATCACAGAACAACCATTCAACACTAACACAAACACACAACACCATTCAACACTAACACAAACACAGCCACATGACCGTGCTTATCCGCCAGAACCTACCAATCAGAGACCCACAAACGTCACACGACAGCCAATCAGACACACACGCAAATCACACAACAACCATTCAACACTAACACAAACACACAACACCATTCAACACTAACACAAACACAGCCACATGACCGTGCTTATCCGCCAGAACCTACCAATCAGAGACCCACAAACGTCACACGACAGCCAATCAGACACACACGCAAATCACAGAACAACCATTCAACACTAACACAAACCCAGCCACATGACGGACAAAGTTTTGCACAGAGCCACCAGGTGAAAACAGAATTAAATATGCATACAAATCAGGAATGAGTCATTCCCATTGGCTATCTGGGGACACTGGTGGGAGGAGTCTGGGGCCTCACCTGGATCTCAATGTGTCTTGGGTTATCAATGAACTTTTCAATGAGGAGACGGTCGTCCCCGAAGCTCGACGCAGCCTCCTGTGACGAGAAACGAAAGCCTTCCCTGCAGGAGCGAATGAAGACAGAGAGAGGAAGAAGGAGTAAAAGAGAGAAAACATACAAACAATTAACTTACTAGTTAATACAAAAACAAACAAAAAAACACATATTAGTGTCTTACACATACAGTATTAAACAGATGGTTGTGCCCCTGTGCAATATCCCTTCAATGTCAAATGATTCAAAATGTTATCAACTTACTAACTTATTAAAGGCACTGTCGCAGCCCAGCACTCAGTACGACGCGACCAGGGAATTCCAAATCATTATTCTTTATTAAACTCTTTTAGGCACTCAAACATTACAACAGAGGTAGTCAAAATTAACAGAAAATAGGGGAAGCCCTACGCCTTGCACCCAGTGCAACCAGCGTCTTCCCCTCTGTCTTTCTCTCTCTCTCAGCCAGCTCTCGTCAGTCATTCCTACTAACGCTTTAAACCCTTTTCGCTTGACTAGATTGGCACTAATCAGCCACAAGTCAAACGATCAACAGGTGAGCTTCCAATTAGGGAAAGTCAGACCTGCCTAGTCCCCAGAACACCTCCTCTGGGTCCTAAAGCCTGCCCCGTATAGTCCTGGTCAGCCATTTTAACCTAAGTGGAAGCCTAAGAGCAGCTTGGGCTACCACACACCCTCCCACTTAACTTCAGGCCCCTTCCTGGGGGTTAAAAGGAAGGTTTTAATTCAAGTCTTTAAATCTAAATACAAGTGTCACCCAAAAACCACACATTCAGGGAAACACCACAATTTCAATTACAATACAACATAATGTCCATTTCACCACAATTTCAATTGCAATGCAACATAAAGTGTCCATCTTAGCCAGTCTCAAACTTTTGGTCTTTCCGTGTCCGTTCCCAATTTGTCTGTCCATTTCGTTCTGGCTTTGAGGTCTACCCTTCCCCCTTCCGGTCGTAGACTCTCTGCCGCTCTTTCTCCTTTTGAGATTTCAGTCTCGGTGCACCAGGTCGAAGCATGGCGGCCATTTTGTGTTGTGGCAGCCAAGCCACCAGGGGAATGCCATATATCCCTCGCCCACGACCTGACATCCACAGCTGGAACCAGGAGTCCAAAAAGGCTTCATGGCAGATCAGGACATCTGGGTCTCCACAGCGCCATCCGGGTCTGAGAACGACAGAGAGGTTACAACAGTGGCAGTTCAGGAGCCATCCACTTACCCTGCCGTTTGTCGCTTCTTCACTCATTTTCTCTGTCTTCTCCGATTGTGCACTTGAGACCAGGCCAGTGTCTTCCCAGTCTTCTGTCGCCTCCTGAACAGCACATTGACTCTCCTGGAGCTCTTTGCATTTTCTCTGGGCTTCTGCAGCCTCAGTGTGTGACACTCGCATGGAGCAAAGCTCTGAACTGAGCCTCTCCCCCTCAACTTCTTTTTCCCGTTTGAGAGCCTCATTCTCGCCCTCCACCAGTGTGAGACGCCCTCTGGCCTCGGCTAGCTGAGAGCGGAGCTGGTCCTCCTGGCTCTGCTGAGCAGAATGCTCCCTCTGCAGCTGTTGGAGGCGGCCGTGTTCTCTCTGCAGTTTTAGCTGGCTCTCCTGCAGCTCTTTCCGCAGCTCACAGACCCTCTGCTCCTGGACGTTCAGTTGAACACACTTGGCGTCACGGACCTGGTGAGACATCAGCAGTTCCTGCCGAAGCCTCTCGATGATGGCGTCCCGAGATAACAACTCAGCTTTCAGCAACTCTGTTCCACTCAGTCCAGAGGCATCACCTTTTTGGTCATCTTTCTTTCGGCAGTCGAAGTCATCTTCCCCCGACTCTTCCTTAGCCTTCACCATACAAACTTCCTTTACTGGTGCTGAAGGGGTGGCATTGGTTGGAGTGAACTTTGCTGGAGCTGCCTGCTTAGTTGGAGGGACTTCTTCCTCTGACTCATCATGGTCATCTTCACCACCTGCTACATCAGCATTTTCATCAACAGCATCTGAGTCACACTCTTCATCTTTCCCGCCACCATAATCTTCACACTCCTCTTCATCATCATCACCTTCATATTCGTCCTCTTTATCGATGAACTCACCCAGGAAGACATGCTCATTGGTCCCGGCCATCTTTGGTAGAGCCTCCCAGGCCTGGACAGTGTTAGCCGCTCCATGCGGTTGGTAACCTGCTTCACGCTGCTTTTCCTCGTTCACGGCAGTAAGCATTGTGGTTACCTTCAGTCCCTTGGCCCCCTCGGTCAGCTTCTCCACGACCTCATCTAGGTCCTCATCAGAAGAATCAGCCGATGCCTGTTTGCAGAGCTCCAGCAGGGCTCCCTGCAGTCTTTGCTGCCCCTGCAAGATGGTGGTCAACATCTCCTCTATCGTCGGATCCATAGTCCACATCTTCCTCACTTTAGCTGAGTCAGTCTGCCCGCATTCTCCACCATATGTCGCAGCCCAGCACTCAGTACGACGCGACCAGGGAATTCCAAATCATTATTCTTTATTAAACTCTTTTAGGCACTCAAACATTACAACAGAGGTAGTCAAAATTAACAGAAAATAGGGGAAGCCCTACGCCTTGCACCCAGTGCAACCAGCGTCTTCCCCTCTGTCTTTCTCTCTCTCTCAGCCAGCTCTCGTCAGTCATTCCTACTAACGCTTTAAACCCTTTTCGCTTGACTAGATTGGCACTAATCAGCCACAAGTCAAACGATCAACAGGTGAGCTTCCAATTAGGGAAAGTCAGACCTGCCTAGTCCCCAGAACACCTCCTCTGGGTCCTAAAGCCTGCCCCGTATAGTCCTGGTCAGCCATTTTAACCTAAGTGGAAGCCTAAGAGCAGCTTGGGCTACCACAGCACCCAGTGCAACTTTCGAGGCTTAAAAATAAACATTCAATTTCTAGTCTTTTTTGCACATAGTAAGTTTCAATAACTCCATACCATTACATATCGACTTTCAAGGAGCAAAGATGAGACGTCGTTGTGTGGTGAGAACTGATAGAAAATCGATAACAACATCAATCGCCGCCATTTTCTTTATTTTTTGTTACCTACAATAAATAAAGCAGGATTCCAGTCAATGGAAAAATGGCCTCTCCCCACCGGCGATTGTTGTTGTTTACGATTTTCTATCAGTTCTCACCACACACCGACGTCTCATCTTTGCTCCTTGAATGTCGATATGTAATGGTATGGAGTTATTGAAACTTACTACGTGTAAAAAACACTAGAAATTGAATGTTTATTTTTCATTGAATGTTTACATAAAGTTGCACTGGGTGCCTTTAAGTAATGCAGTGGATGTAAGTTGAACCAGTTAAGATTTACTATATTACAAATACATCCCACCAAATAAGGAACTCAATGAAACAAAAGTCAGTCCACCTTTCATTGTGGAGATTCAAATCTTTAATTTTTCTACGCTTTTTATGTCCACCATTATTTTCTTTCTCAGCATGGAGGACACCAGTGTTCTGCCAATCTTCAGAGACACTTTTTCAGTTGCTCTTTGCTGAAGGGGCTGTGTTGCTTGACCCTTCTCTTTGAAATAACCCAAAGGTGTTTGATTGGCCTCGAATCAGGCGACATACATAGTTTTAGAAAGCCCATAATTTTGGCAGTGTTCTGGGGATTGCCATCATGCTCTTCTGCCAAGCTTCTGAAGAACTTAATCTTGGTAATATCTGACCAGAGAATGTGCTCCCAATATTCATCACGATTCTTTTCATGTTCTTTACCAAAGTTAAATCTGGCAATTTGCCAAGGAGCAGGCAAGGTTTTTTTTTCTTTCTTGGAAGCCGGTCATAGAGGTTGACGTTAAGCAATATCCTTCACACTTTCTGAGCTGTCACAGAAACTCTGATTACCCCTGTGCTAAGTCTAAAGTGTTTGCCCTATGATCACGGGTGTATTCACTTGAGGCCGGTATTTTCAATATGGTCTTTCTGAAGTATTTGTTTTTCATTGTTCATAAGATTGTTCATTTCTCAACCTAGAAATAATGCAATTATTGAATAATAACGTTTTGAATAATTTTACATTTAAGTGCAGGGGTTTACTCTCCTCTGTTGCATACTGTATGTAAATATCATGAAATCATGAGTCTCTGGTGGCTCTTGAAGTTCAGTTCATATTAGATAAGATAAACCGTCACCCTGACCTTTATCTGCAGACACTTTGAAGTGACGTGCATGTCAGATGAGAGAGCTCAAAGCCCTCACACACACGCCCTCACACACACACACACACACACACACACACACACACACACACACACACACACACACACACACACACACACACACACACACACACACACACACACACACACACACACACACACACACACACACACACACACACACACACACAAACTTCGCCCCATCACCTTTTGGCTAAGATTGGGTATGAAAGCAATCCCCCTGATTGGTGATTTCTCTTTCTGAATCTTCCCCAAGGCTTGTTTGCCTTTGTGTGATAAATCCAATTAGCTGATAAACAAAAGAGCAACTTGGCTGAGGAGATAAGGCTGACAATTATCAGCTTGCATTCTACCCAGAATCCTCTCTGATCAGGGCATCTGGAAAACAGATAGCGGGAAGGCAGGAACTTTGAAGAGTGGAGAGGGAGAGAAAGGGAAAAAGGGACTAAAAACCGTAAGCCAAGATCAAGAGGGGCTCTGTGAGGACCTCACAGGTTTGAAACATCAGCTGTGGTCGAAGCAGACACACAACAACACACACCTGTCTTCATCAGAGTCTTGCTCTTCTTCAAGGCAAACCTCATTGCCTTTCTCCCTCCATTGCTCTTCCCATCTTCACTCCCCCGCCCCCCTCTCTCTCTCTCTTCTCCTCCTCTTTCCATTGCCTTGTTTTTTTCTCTGCATTTCCATATGATTCTGCCTGCCCCCTCTCCCTCCATTTCTCCCCCTCTGTCATGCTGAAGAGTAAACACTCCCCACAGGGCTGTCCTCCTGTCATCTCCCCCCCGAGCCCCTCATCAGACAGGACCACCCTTGATTAAACTCAGAGTAAATATTCACCCCCAAAACGCCCACCCAGTAGAGACCAGACTCAAATTACCATATGGTATTGCAATTGCATATCCATAATATGAAACTGATAAGCCTGTTCTATGCTCAGGCAACCCAGCACTGTCTTATAACAAGTCACCAGTTAGCACTGCCCTCTGTCTGTTTTCCCAATGCACTAGCATAGCAGTCACCCAAGTCTGCCCAACCTCCATCAGTGCTGTGGTACTGTCCCTAACGTCTCTCAAACACATTGACGGTGGCTCATCCATCACGGTCTCACCGGGTCTCGTCGTCGTTCCATGATATCCTCATGCCTTTGCCTCCTCCTCCAGCTGATGCTTTGATCATAACGGGATACCCTGTGCCAGAGAGAGGCCAGATTAAAACACAAACTCTACACCTGGGGCCGGACACACAGGAGTGCCTTCTTTTGCCCCCAAGTTTAAGGCGAATATGGAGTTATGTGGGAAGTGCTGACAAAAGGATCATACCAATTTGATTAGAAATCTTCACGGCCTCCTCAGCATCCTACAGAGATGACAAACAAGAGAAAGCATACACATCATCAACATTAGTCCCATTCAAAATCAGACGTAATCTTGATCTGCAGTCTCTCATCTCATGCCATTGACTGATTATAATAATACTGTAGTTCAGCCAGGTGGCCAACAGGGGTCAGAGTTTGTCCTGGTGATCTAAATTATCGTATCCCATTTATAAGGACTAACTAATTGCCTCGGAATCTTGTAAACACAAACTTGGATCATTTAAAAATATATAGACTATTGATAGGGCAATACATCCATTCTAAAGCTGAGAAATACCAGGATAAAAAACAGAACATATACAGTACATTATGCTTTTACAGTTCAAATTACACACCCTTAAATAGTTGTCTGTCCATCTTGATAACTAAGAAGGCGTCAACCAAGACAACAAAAACATCTCTCCCCGCTTTCACACATCAGAGGTGAGTTTGCTTTTGCAGCTGCGGGGTGTCAGGGCCGCCTCTCGCATTAGTGTGTGAGTGTGTGTGAGTGTGTGTGAGTGTGTGTGTGTGTGTGTGTGTGTGTGTGTGTGTGTATGTGTGTGTATGTGTGTGTGTGTGTGAGTGTGTGTGAGTGTGTGTGAGTGTGTGTGTGTGTGTGAGTGTGTGTGTGTGAGGTGTGTGTGTGAGATATCACCCCCCCGGCTGAGATAGCGACGGATAGCGGGGTGTCGTCTCAGACAAAGTTAATGACTCTCAACGTGTGTGAAGAGCAGTGCTGAATGTTGTTATCATACGTGCATCATTCGAGGTCGCAGATGTCACTTGGACAAGCATATGCCTATTTGATTGGTTGATTTGATCAGCATGCCATGAAAAAGCATGACACTTAACAGGCATGTCAGACCTTAAAGAACTAAAGTTCTATATCTCGGTGTTCTGCACAGTGATTCCTATGAACTCAGTGATGCATGAAGTTACTGGATGGCAGCATCCTCCACCAAGAATGCACACGGATTAATGCATCTATCTCCTATCCACTAACAAGTTGTAGAACTCATGCGAACTCATTTCAGAGCTTATAAAAACAACCCTGTAGCAATCTACAGTGCCACTTGAAAGTATGTGAACCCCTTGAGGACTTAAGCGTTTTCTGTTGTTTTACCATGATTTTTCATTTTTTTATCACCAATTTTCCATAGATGAAATGTCAGGTTTATGTTTATCATTTGCATGTACTTGTTTAGAGGAAATTGTTTGAGAAGCTGAAAAACTACATGAAACATGGAATTAGTCCATTTCAAAAGTAAGTGAACCCCCAGCTGAATTGATAAAGTCAAGCAGGTAACAGATTCAGTGAAACTTATTTGGGTGAATAATTAGTCAATTGAGCAAACCGATCATCTGAGACATCCTTAGGGAAAGGTTATGGCCATACAGATTAAAAGAGAGAGGAAACCAACCGAACTACTGTAGTGCCAAGGTGTACCCACACAGATCAACAATGCAGAGAGGAAACGAGATATCCGAGAACATCAGGAAGAAGGTACTGACAGCCCATCAGTCTTGGGAAAGCTATAAGACCATCTCCAAAAGATTCCAGCTCCATCCATCCATCCAAGACAAATAATTTTGAAATGGAGGGTATTCAACATGACCGCATCTCTGCCTAGAAGTGGACGCCCATCAAGACCATCACCAAGAAGCACCAGAAGAAGAATAAATCAGGTAAAAGTCAACCCACACATCACCTCTAAAGAGTTTCGGACCTCTCTGGCAGCATCTGGGGTAAATGTACATGGGTCTACAATCAGACGAAAATTGTTGGTTTTGATCGTGACAAAATAATTCTATCTCGGACTCATCTGTTTAAAGAAGGGACTTCCAGAAGGCCTTTGGTTTATCCAAGTGCTCTCGGGCAAAGTTGAAACGGGCAGTTTTGTTCTTTCTTGAGAGCAGAGGCTTCCTTCTAGCAACCCGATCATGAATGTCATGTCTATTCAATTTTCGTCTGATTGTAGACCCATGTACATTTACCCCAGATGCTGCCAGAGAGGTCTGAAACTCTTTAGAGGTGATGTGTGGGTTGACTTTTACCTGATTTATTCTTCTTCTGGTGCTTCTTGGTGATGGTCTTGATGGGCGTCCACTTCTAGGCAGAGATGCGGTCATGTTGAATGCCCTCCATTTCTAAATTATTTGTCTTGGATGGATGGATGGAGCTGGAATCTTTTGGAGATGGTCTTGTAGCTTTCCCAAGACTGATGGGCTGTCAGAACCTTCTTCCTGATGTTCTCGGATATCTCGTTTCCTTTCGGCATTGTTGATCTGTGTGGGTACACCTTGGCACTACAGTAGTTTGGTTGGTTTCCTCCCTCTTTTAATCTGTGTTGCCCAAACCTTTCCCTAAGGATGTCTCAGATGATCGGTTTGCTTAATTGACTAATTAAGCACCCAAATAAGTTTCACTGAATCTGTTACCTGCTTGACTTTACAAATTCAGCTGGGGGTTCACTTACTTTTGAAATGGACTAATTCCATGTTTCATGTAGTCTTTTGGCTACTCAAACAATTCCCTCTAAAAAAAGTACATGCAAATGATAAACATAAACCTGACATTCCTTCTATGGAAAATTGGTGATGAAAAAAATGAAAAATCATGGTAAAACAACAGAAAACTCCTAAGTGGTCAAGGGGTTCACATACTTTAAAGTGGCACTGTATATAGAAAGTTCTGAGAGAGACGACTGTGGGGCTTTCTTTGCCAGCCCTGTCTTGTGTGTACGTGTGACATCAGTGATAACATCAGCGGGCTGAGAAGCCCCCCCCCCCCCCCCCCAATGGCCACAGCTGATCGCCTCCAGCATGTGATAGCAGTAGGATATCAAGGAACACCTCTGAGGAATTTCTCTACAATGACGGATTGGGACAATTAAAATCCCAATGTTAAGATAATGAATGAGGAAGCAAAGCTCGCCAGTGAAGTACAAACAAAGTGAAGAACAATTTAGCAAACTCATCCGTTTCTTTCCTACTCCGTAACCTTCAGGGATCCAACATCCACACATGAATGAGACTCTTCATTAATATCTACGTCCACATTTTCATATCTTTGAAAGGGGACCACTTCTACCTACTTTAAAAACTACACATGAATGCTTTACTGTTGGGGAGATGGATTCCCTGTCCATAACTAGGGTTGACAAAGACATTCAGATTGAAGAAAGGTGAAGAATGTGGGACAGTACTGAATACAGGTACTGAAACCAATATCCAATTCCCAACTCACATCGAACCGTGTTTATTTGTTACGATAGAGATGTATTGGTGCTGTGTGGAAAAGGAAGCCAGTGTCAAGAATAAGGTTTATGACCTAGTGACATAAACATCGATCTTCTGGCAGGTTCGAGTGGGAATTTGTGCAAAAAGATTCCTGTCTTCGAGAAGGGCAAGGGCAATAGGGGACTTTCCCCCTTTCATTCACTACCTTGATATCAGAGTAAACCCTTGCAACATTGATGTTCCATTATTTATCTCAGTATAGTTCAATGGCTATGTGAATTCATTTAATAGTATCCACAAGTGGTTTGGATGATATGAACCCTTTTATTGGTGAGCTGATTTTGAGATATTAATTTTGCTTTAGACTCTGCAGCCAACGGTGTTGACAAGTTCACTATGGTTGTCTATTTGCTTTGCTAGACAGTCTCCTCAATTTGACCTATACAATTTTGATGAGAAAAGATAGAAACACACAGAGTGCCTGTGCAATGTTTTAGTTTGACTAAGATTCAGGGCAATTTCTCCGTAGCAACGTATTTTAGTCTAGTTTTAGCTATTGTTGCTTTAAATAACCTTGCACTCTAGCTGAAACCACATACTTGCCTAACAAACACCCACCGCACTGTTAGCACTGATAAATGTTAGCTACATGCTGTGAGAGCTGTTTTAAGGTTTTGAGAATGATGACACAATCGTTAGTGTTTAATTACGTCTGTGCCATCTCGTCCCATTCGCTACATATTACTTTTAGTTAACCTACTACTGTTAACACATCCATCACCATGGTAACCTTAAACATCTCCTCCATCACTCACTCACACACACACATACACACAACAGGGCTGTGGTTTGCTTTTGCAGTCCCGGGGTCTGTTTCACACCAGTGTGAGAGATGACAGATAACATCAGCAGAGCTCAAGATGGCGATGGCAGTCCCCCCCACCCCCCCTCCCCAATAACTGTTCCTCTCAGATGCAAACGCGGCCCAACGGCCGGCCCTTTCAGAGTCCCCACTAGACCCCCCCCCCTCTTCATTTTTATGAGGCCCATCAATGCAGGAAGTGTTAAAACGGCCAAACGTGGGACAATTAAAGCCCACTCCAGCAGCAGGGAGAGAGAGGGGGGAGAGATGCTGATGGTCGAGCCCTGTGGCAGTTCCATCAGCTTGTTTTGGTTAGGAAAGAGGAGATTGAGATCCGTTTTTGGAAGAACTCTCTCTCTTTCTGGCCCTATTTCTCTCCCTCTCTGCTTTAATGTATAAATGAATGAATAAATTAATCAATGAATGATTTAAAAGCAGTATTAAGTATTTATTCCCTGTCTATTATCCTTTCATTACGTACTATCTGCCCACTACCTCTGATTGTGACCTGCACAACTGGACTTCTTAATCTACTTCAGAATCAGATTTTATTTAACAGCATGTGCATTTACAGGATTCATTAATGCCGTTATTTATCCATCCTATCTTAATAATTCTATCTGTCTGTCTATGACTGGGATGCACTAGAGATGTTGGCCAGTAGAAATCACCAATATAAGAAGACGAGAGGCAACATAAAGGAACATGACATGGATGAAGTGATTTTTGATATTATGATTATCTGGTCACCTTGACAACTCCATCAAATCCAGGGATGGTGTTGACATTGGCTGCCTTGGCGATGATCTTGCTCTCGATCTTGTCGCCCATGGCTTGAATGGCGTCTGTGTCAGGCCCAATGAAGGTCACCCCCTCGCTCGCCTGCCGAGAAAGAACAGACCATTAGGCATATCCAAAAGCAGAATCACCTAGGTTATTCAGGCACATCCATGGACAGCTTTCAGCTCCTGCAATATATGCTTTTCCAACATTAACAGCTAGGTTAGTGTAAATAAAACACAGCGGATACTTCAACCAAATTAACTCTACTGCACAAACTCTTAAAGTTTTCTCCATAAAACTCCCTTTTATGAAACAAACCTGACATAACATAAGTTTTATATCTATCTGACCCTTCACACAGCCTTCTAGGTTTAACAAGCCGTGTTAATGTAAAGGCATTCCCTCCCGTTGGAGTAATCGGGCACGGGGGAATTCTCCCATGAGATGACTCAGGCCAGTGGCCTGTGCCCCCTGGGGGTATTCACACCAGGGTATAGATGGGCACCCTCGGGCACGGCCTGCAGATACAGAGAGCCTGAACGACGCCATGAGAAAGGACGGGAAAGTGTGATCCCTCTCTTTCTCCCCATCCCTTTGTTGGACCCGAGCATCAGGTGGGACTTATTTCCTGAGCTCGAGGCCCTTGCGAATCCTTAGAGAAGGCCCTTTAATTACAATGGAAATGTAGCTGCATGACTCCTCACTAAATGCCATTACAGTCAATGGGGACTCAGTGTAATGGCAAACAAACATTTCGGTTGTAGTAGATAATTAGGAGGAAACGGTAACCATGCTGAATGAATTGATATTTGTCTGATTGTTATCTGGTTAAAAAATTGGCCAAAGCAAATTTCTGACAATTATGTAAGACATAACTTAACTTTTCTCTATATTGAAGAGGAATTACACAGGCTTCTCCTCTGCTCGTGTTCATGGTGGTTTAAATTGCACAACTATTGATGTTCAACTACCGGTAAACTAAAAACTTTTTGACATCAAGAACTTTGTCCTTAATCCATACCAAAAAGCCTTTTTTTTCTCACCCTAGTGTCAGTGTGTATGTGCAAACGTCTGTCCAAATGTTTGCAGAATGAGACAGCTCTGAGTGTGAGAGCAAGTTTGTGGTGTTCTTGTCACCAGGTCTGATACACATCCACGGGGTGACAGAAAAGTCACTCCATAAGGAGCCGTGAAATTTCTCAAATTAAATCCAATAAAATTGTCTTCTCAGCATCACACTCACAGTGTGTGTGTGTGTGTGTGTGTGTGTGTGTGTGTGTGTGTGTGTGTGTGAAAGAGAGAGAAACAGTGTCAGTGTGTGAGTGTAAACAAGTCATCACCTTCAACAATAAAAGCGTGTGAGATGCCCAAAAGTCAAGTGAGACCAGATCAGTGTAGATGTGTAAAGAGTGTGTGTACTGAGCGGGTATGTGTGAGCGTTTATGTGTGTATGTGGAGAGCGGCACTGTGTGGAGAGCTCAAAAAACTGCAATATTTTAAAATAGAATGGCTCTAAGGAAGCACTATCCACACACACACACACACACACACACACACACACACACACACACACCACCATCTCCTCCAATTCAATTCCCATTCATCCTCTGAGTCCTTTAAGATGCTAAAAAGGCCATTGGGGGCTTAAGCCCCACAGATCTCTTTCTGAGGACCCTTCAACGAGCCCCTGGGCCATGCGGCTCGTTTGCGCTGCATAAAACTGTACTAACTGTCGGGGGGCAGGAGGAGGGGGTGGGCAATTCACCTCTCATTCAGCCCCCGGAGGAGGGGGCAGAGGGCTCACAATTCAGCTGCTAATGTAATGACATCTTCATTTCCACACACACACACACACACACACACACACACACACACAAACACACAGAAGGTAAAGGACTGCCCCCTCAGCTGCACAAGTGTGTGTTTGGGGAAGGGGGAGGGGGAAGGGGAGGATAGAGGATAGCAAGAAAATGAAAGGATTAAAAATGAATACTTAAATGAGATATGGTTATAACCGTTGTAAAGTGAGACATAATTCTCTCATCCTAATAATAGGAAATGCTGATACCTAAACCAAACACTATTCTTCACTTAAAGCAGCAGTACAGAGTTATGGGCTAAACCAGGGGGCAAACTACCTTAAAGCAGCAGTACGGAGTTATGGGCTAAAACCAGGGGGCAAACTACCTTAAAGCAGCAGTACGGAGTTATGGGCTAAAACCAGGGGGCTTACTACCTAAAAGGCATGCAAAACATACTTGCAATTGCTGCACTGATAAAAGACTGCTTTTGGTCTTTTGGTGATGTAGTTGGCCAGGAAAGCTTTTCTTACATTTTTCATGACGTGCCAAATGTGTGTTTATCTGTCTTTATGTGAGCCTTTGCATGACCAGGTGCCATCAGAATGAATTTCGGAGCAGATACAAAAACTAGTTTCATATAAAGGCATAGTGTTTTACGATTTGCATAGTGTTGCTATAAGGGATTTGGTCAAGCTTTGACCGAGACTTAGTATGACAACATGTTGATCAAAAAGAATGTCTTTGCAAATATGTGGTGTGTTCTAAAAAAAAACACTTTTTACTGGTTATTGTTCAGCCCTGACCATACACCTAAAAATCTATACTGATGACAGCACTTGAGACTGACAAGCTGCAGTTTGATATTTAAATCTGGACACATTTTGACTGGCGCTCTAATAGACAATTCTTTCCTTCTTTGTCTCGGTGCAACTGCAAACCCAAATACATCCAAACCCATTAAGGGTTATAGGCTCACAGGCCTGTAAAATCAACTCAAAAAAATGAGTCAAATCAAACTTCGGTGGTTTCTTGCCTCCCTGATTACAACCTGTGAACCATAGATTGATCAAATCTGAGTGAGTGAGTGCACCCTGGTTTGTTTTTCGTGTCAAGACAGGGAAGCAGGCAAAGACCAGGGAGCGAAAACAGAAGAAAAAGACGAAGAAAAACATGTAGCCATACAGGTGTGTGAATGACAACAGTCATTTTGAAAGCTTATTGCTTAATTACCGTGACCAAAGAAGCTGGCCTAAATTAACATAGCATTTTATGGGCCAATCTGGGACAGGCCAGGACGGATGTTGGTCCCGATATGTCAGGAATGAGCGCTATCCTGGCAAACAAGCTGATCTATCAGGGGTGAGCTGAGTGAGATCATTCCACACTGGTTTCTAAGCACAGAAGTAAATCAACTATTTCACTTCACCAGTACAACCAGCTCTCTGTGTGTATGTGTGTGTGTGCGCACGTTTATGTATGTGTGAGTGTGTGTGTGTGTGTATATATATATATATATATATATATATATATATATATATATATATATGTATATATGTGTGTGTGTGTGTGTGTGTGTGTGTGTGTGTGTGTGTGTGTGTGTGTGTGTGTGTGTGTGTGTGTGTGCACATGTTTTGAGGGACACTCAACCGACAATCATTCCTAATAATTCAATACAATGTTGTTGAGCTTACCAGCCTCTTAGCAAACTCTTTATTTTCAGACAGAAATCCATATCCTGGGTGAACCTTTAGAGAAAACACACAACACAAAAACTCCTTGAGCTCAGACAAGACAGACGTTCTAAAATATCTATTAGCCTACTCTTCACCTCCACCCCTTTCATAAACATACACACAAACATATTTCTCCTTGTGTTCCCAAATCTCTCAGTATGTCTTTCTTGTCTCGTGTTTTTATTAGCATCTCGCTACTGATACATTATTGATATAATGGGATAGAATAGGTGAGAATGGGATTGAATGCATTTTGTCAGACAGCACTAACACTTCATTGCAGGTTTATTAGGACCCAAAAGACTATGCCAACTAGCTATTCCTTATGTCATTATGTGGACGGTTCTCAAAACATTCCCCTTGGTCTGGTTCACAAACTCCCTTCAATGCGCTCTCTGACTCACAGCCTGCGCTCCGGTCCGTCTGACGGCGTCCATGATGGCATCCATGTTGAGGTAACTCTTGCTGGTGGGGGCGGGCCCGACGCACACTGCCTCGTCGGCCATCTTCACATGCACCTGGAGGAGTTGGGATAGGTCACATGGCCCGTCAATCAGATCAGAGAAGCAAGAACAGGACTTTCAAACAACAAGAGGGATATTGTATGTTAATACTGTTTGGGCTCCAATGTGCTTATTTACTTTGCTTATTAGGACGAGGTCACAATGTTCAGCATACAAACACAAACCCTCCTCTACTCTCCCTCACGGACAGACGCTCACACTCACACACACAAATGTGTTGACAGACCACTTAATTAGGTACAGGACAGCACTCTGTTGAGGTGTCAGAGTCGCCAACTGGAGCACATGAGGTGTGTGTGTGTGTGTTTGTATATGTGTGTGTGTGTGTGTGTGTGTATGGGGGGAGGCTGTGGTATTTAAGGATAATCAATGTTTTTTTTTTACACAAGTCTCCCATGTCACATACGTGTCAAGAGACACAGAGCTTTTTTAACACACTTTTAATGGGGCCATCACTGTCCACACCAACATGGAGACCACCCAATGCTCCATCATGTAGCAAAAAGGGCTTTCCAGAATATCACTAAATGGTGTAGATTACAATTCACTCTGACGGAATAACAGTATCTGCAATTTTGAAGTAACAAAAAAACTGACTATTGACGCCTTAACATTCTGCTAGTAGGCCCAACCAACCTGGAGCTTAGAGATCAATCTTGCAACCAAGTGAGACATTCCCAAAATGTAAACACCACAGACACATTGTCTACCTATGCAGCTAAGCGTTTTTAGGAGAGCTTTTAAAACAATTATGGGGGCTCCACAGTCAAGAGCACTACTCCAGCTCTTCACACCATTTGTCGCAAGAGACCAATAAAACTCTGTCACCTGTCAGTCTACTGGTGACAGAGTTTATTGGTCTCTTGCCACTAAACTACACAAAGCCAGGAGAGAATCCACTACATCTAGCCCAGCATGTCAATAAGACATTCATCAATAGATATTGTCCATGTAATATATTTATCGATTATAAATCTATCAGCAGTATACATTATTACTGCATATCGCCAATGCAGACTCATAAGCTGCATTCAAGCAACTACTAATGACCTGTTGGGTTTATTCAGGTACATATTAAAAGGAAGTTTTAAATATACATGTAAACATGACTTGAGAAGATGAACAGCATTAAACAAAAGCTTTGGGGGTAAGAAAAGAATTAAGAGAATGAAGTGATTGGTGCGGGGGTGGACAGAGGGCCATTGCAACAGACTACCCCCACAAACCTCCTCTCCTCCTCCCTCCCCCCATCTTTCCATGCCCATCCTGACCAGGACCAAGCACAGCAGGGCTTTCTACCTAACCCTCCCCATCCATCCACCCACCCCCCTGAGCCACAACCCCCCTGCAGATAAGGGGATGGGGGGAGGAAGAGGGGATAAGAGAGATAGGGCATAGAGAGAAAATAAGAACAAAGAAAAAGAATAAATGGTAACTCCATTAATAGGTGAATAAGGCTCACCGCGCTAGAGTCCACGTCGCTGTGTACCGCCACCGTCTTAATCCCCATCAGTTTACAAGTCTTCATCACCTGAACAGAACACACAGCCTTTCACTATACCATCATGTGCCCTGACAAAACACCACATGACTATAACGTACTCATAGGATCTGGACATAGACTACTATTTAAAACTGAATCATTAATTTAACAGCTATTCATATGTTTTACTTTACATGGAGATACCATTATTTCATTATTACAAAAACATGCAGCACATCAGTACATAAGCTCATTTGGTCAGTACCTGGCCTATTTAGTTCCACCTTCATACACACATTCACCCTGAAGTGAGGACATGGTCCCACACACTTACCCTGCAGGCGATCTCCCCTCTGTTTGCAATGAGGATCTTATCAAAGGTCTGGGCAAAGGAAATGGGGAAACAGCAAACAGAAAAGGTGCGTTAGAATTGTGTTTTGTCAACAGGTGAGGGGCTTTGTTTGGGATGTGTTCTGTGTGCTTGTGTCTGTGAACATACACACAACGCTTTCACTGGCTGAGCGCAACAATGACCTGATGCCACACAATCGCTTCCTTAAAATTCACTTAACAGACAATAGCTGCAATTACAAATGACGTGACTGGGCTTAAAATATGATTGTTGCTTAAGTGCCACAGTAAGACACAGATATTGTCAGGGAAGCATTTTCGTCTTTTTTTTGCATCAGTATAACACATCTAACAGAGGGCATCATATCTGAATCAGTGACTCACACAGAAATCCAGTGGTGGCCTAATTGGCTTAATAAGCACCCTCTTTAACACACTTCTCAACATTTACATGTTTGTACGACCTGCCGTGGCTACCATTCTCTAACCAGGCCTACTTCTTAGGCATCTAGGGAAAGTTTTTCTTTATAAATAAAAACATCACATTTTAAGGTCACTTTTTTGCCACGCACAAAGAAAAGCAGCATCTGATCAGCTCTTCTGATTGGCCTTTACAGAGAGCACGGATCAAATTATTTAGCATGAATATCGGAAAATAATGACCAGTGTCCAATCAATCGGTGCATCTCTGCTTGCAACCATAAAAGCAGTGTAGGTCAGATACTGCTTTATGTGGCAGAATTTTTTGGGGGGGGGAGTCACAAAATTGTTTTACTGATACACATTTTTCAACCGTTTTGAGATGAGATGGACCACAGAAATGCCTAGTTTGCTGTTGCTAGGTAGGTCGTTTTGAAGCCATTTCGTGCACTGGTTCACCAATAAGTAACAGCCTCCAACGAACAGCATAATAAGCAGAATGGCCCTACGAGATGTTCAAATCCCATAAATCATTTATGCGTAAGCATCAGCAAAACATGGTTTGAGCACACAGATCTGCCACAGTTAAGTGAATTACTTATCATTTAACAGGTAAAGGGATGTGTGTGTGCAAGGGAGGGAGAGAGCCGAGCCATTTGTCCCTGTTAAAATAGTCAGTTTTAAATGCCATAGCTAGATTGCTGCTTCACATCTATAAATACTGTATTGTGCAAATATTCAAACATTACAATTTAATTTCATTATTGTTGTTCGCACTACCACGGACACTTGTGTTGTTTGTCTTTTACAATATCTGTATGTACTTGTATATTGTGTATTGTCTGTTCATAATATTAGCCATGCCTGTATATTGTATGATTCCTTGTGTGTGCTAATATACTTGGCCAATAACTCTTATTGTGATTTGAAAAACAAATTGAGGCACTGTGACAGCTCATGACTGAGAGAAAGCTGTGTAGGTAAAGCAAGTTATAAGAACTCATAAACAGAAGCACTTGTTTGACCTTACCTTCTCATTGTAGTCATAGGCCGTGGAGTACTCAACCCGACTGAGAAGAACACAGCATCGCGAATGGAGAGATGCATGCTAAAACCACAACAGAAATTAATAACACCGTAGAAACCAGCAACAGTGGAAATACAATCATGTGTTAACTTAGCATGAAGTTTGGATGAACTTATTGCGTAAACAAATTCACTTTATTCTATTCTCAATTTACAAACTGCACATTTATCAGTGGGGTCATGTGGACATAAAGATGCAGTGTGTTATGAGAGGGATATTTACCCACAAAATTTCCAACATACTGCGCATTCATCTAATTCTGTGGTTTAAACCGTTATATATATATGAATATATGACTATGCAGTTTAGTTATCATTACTTTGTCATCATTTCATGACATTTATCAGGAACGTCCAGCAAACCAAACGCTACTTTGGCAAATGACGCGTAAGATAAAAGCGCACTTAAGAAAGGAGTAAATGCTCATTTGTTAAGACATATTTCCAGCAATTTAGTAAAAACAATAATACTAAGCGTCCACACACTTGATGCTATCATTGGGAAACGTCTGTGTAGCGATGGAGGTTAGCTTCAAAGCTGTCTGACTGTGGGCTGTCTCGACAACCGATTATCTGTACTTTGACATTGACAAGAACACGTTTATATAACTACGCTGAGAAAGAGAAACTAACTGTCTACTTTACTGGTTGGTCAGAGGACAGTCTCAAAAATGTCGTACAAGGCGACACACGGCACAATTCACCGAAGGACACTTAACCAGTTGTTTCATCTCGCTAGTGTAATGTTAGTGTTGCCTAGCTAGCGTAGCTTGGCTATCTGAGCTACCAGTTATGGTTGTCTATATGCTGAGGGAATAACTTTCAACTCTTCCGGAATAACACCTGAACCCACAAGAAATGTGCAGTATCGTGCTGTTTTGAGTCAAACTGGCATTCTCTCTCAGAGTCATTGTAATGCACTGCTCACCTTCACAGCACGTATCACTCTTTGCCAAGCTGGTGTTACTCTGTAGGCCGCCATGACGGTCGGAGCGTGGAGGCTAGGGCGCTTGCGTGGAGACGTTTTGTGCAGAAGAAGGGGAGTATGCTCGGCCCTCCAATCACAGCTCAGCGTTTGTGCGTCGGGTGAGAGCGCTACAGAACATTTTAAGATGTGCCAGTATCTCCAAGCGCATCTGCCCCATTGAAGGAGAACCATGCGCAAACAGATGGGCCTAATTGAAATCTAGTATTATAAACCGCAAACCCTGGTGAATAGGACCATCTCTGTGGGTTTGAATGTGTCGATTAAACATGTCTAATTCACCTTAAAATAAAACTGCTGTCATAATGGAAGGTGTAGGCCCACCCAAGTATGGTTGGCTTAATTGTAGTGTTTGTATAGCTATACCTTTACATCTAATCTTCATAAAAATAGTGATGAAACAGCCTGCCCTGAAAGGTGCATAGTTTGCAGCTGGGGTTTTTTCGGTTCTAGGGGCTTGAAGCTTGATGTGCTTTTTATATGACTAGATTGCCAGATAGGCTAAACCCAAATTGGCAATATAAGATCAATGAAAAAGTGTTAAGTCTAGTTTACACCAGGTCTTTAACATTAATTTTGCCTGTAATGTTTTATGTTGCATCAATTTCAAATCGGGGTTCGATAAGAGCATATGACAACATGGAAAATAGATCTCAGGATGATTAGAGCTGGTTAACCCTGTTTAACCTCCACTAAATATAGATGTTTTTATCTATTGGAATATCCAGACATCTTGATGATTTTTTATTTTTTTGAAAAAACCCTACCAGCTAAAGAGGCTAAACCAAGGACAAAATGTAGGCTACTACTCCTTTCAATGGTCCTTTCAAGTTCAAACACCTTAAATACAACAGAGTGTAAAGTACCAGTGTGTGAATTAAATTAAATGTGTGAAGTCTATCTGAACAAAAAAAGAAATTAATAATGATATTTTATAGTTAATTTCGTAATTAGATGGGACAAAGAAATAAAGTTCAAGAGTTTATTGTAACTTTGTCGGCCTTTAGCCTCTTATCATTCTCAAAACAACAAACCAGTCATGAAACATCTCTTTTATAAATATGGTTTAATCTGTATCATATTAAATTACAAAATTAATAATATGGTCATGATTTATTCTTACAGTTTTGCAGTAGCAAGGCATTGCTTCTGCAGCTCAACCATTACGATTCGAAACATATACATTCACAAGATAAAACTCTATCACTTTGGTCAGGTCACACAATCCTTCATATGAATGACATCATTTATAAACGTACTTAAGACACAGGCACAGCTATAAAATGTCCACCTGAGATTGTCTGTATAAAGCTGGGCAGTGTTTTCCAAAGGCTTCTTAAGGTACACTTTAATAAGGTAGGTCTATACCTATTAAGTCTTTGTAAAATGCTAAGAGACACCGTGATCGGGGCAACCCGGCCCTGGTCATTAGCAGAACAAAGTTCTAGACAAGCTACCAGGCGTATCCAGCTTAGTTGGTATTTGGTCCATAATACATTTCTCTGTATGAAGCGAGGATTTTGGTTCCATCTCAATGTTGCCCTGCAGCGGAGAACGAACTGCTTCAGATTGGGACATACCACTCGCTAAAGTTGGACGGCATGCTGCCGTGGCCACCACTGAGGATAACGGAATCGGGCGACATGTTGCCCTGCGTTTCCGAGGACGGGGACACTAAACTTGAGGGTGTGGATGAATCGTAACCGGAGCTCTCTGTGGGGGATGCGTCTGGTGCTGAGGACGTAGACTCATGGACCTGAGGAGGAGAGAAATAGTTGAGCATCGTCAGAAATCAGAGCTTCATTAAATATGCATTATATACAGCCCTAGTATCCTATAGCCACAGGTCTTTTGTTGTGAAAGTGCTGGAATCTCAACAAGATATTTACCTTCATGTGTTTCCTCAGGGAGCTTGGGTGAGTGTAGGATTTGTCGCACAGTTTGCACAAATATGGCTTGTCAGACGTGTGCACGTGCATGTGCTTCTTGCGGTCACTGCTGTTGGCAAAGCGGCGATCACAGCCGTCAAATTCACACTGGAACGGCTTCTCTCCTGAAAGTGCAAGGGGGATCATTAGAACTTTGGCAAAATACTAGTTTTGTCTAAACACACACACAAGCATGTATAGAAATAATTTGTATTAAAGACCTTGATTTGTATTTGCATGCTGAAGCCACTCAAATGTGCCACAGTCTAGATCTAGATCACTGCAGTAAGTTGCCCAGCACGGCCTATACAACTTTAGTCAATCTAATCATACAGAAAAACCTGCCAAGTTAAGACATTTTTATATTAGCATAGAATTACAAAAAAAATAAGAAATGCCCAGCCCAGAAAAAAAATTACCTGTATGTGTGCGTTTGTGGATTTTCAGATTTTCCGATCGCGCAAATACTTTGCCACAGCCTGGGAAGGGGCAAGGGAACGGCTTCTCCCCTGTGTGCACGCGAATGTGGTTCACCAGTTTGTATTTGGCCTTGAATGGCTTGCTAGCCCGCGGACAGTCGTCCCAGTAGCACACGTGGTTACACTGCTCCGGGCCGCCGACGTGCTCCACGGAGACGTGCGTAACCAGCTCGTGCATGTTGCTGAAGGTTTGGGCACAAGATTTCTTGCGGTCTGTGTGCTTGTCCGGGTCGATCCATTTACAGACGAGCTCTTGTTTGATGCCTTGACGCATATAACGGAAAAATGCGCCCGGATGATGATGGTGATGATGATGAGGTGCCATGTTCATGTTCAGACCCATTGACCCGTACTGGTTGTAGTGATCGGCCCGGGGATTGGGCACCTGGTGGTACTGTTCAGCACGGCTGAAGACTTCCCCCAATCCAAGCCGTCCGTTCAACATGTTTGGAGAGCCATGGTGCGCTGCGTGTTGATCATGGATCCCCGGGAAAAGTAAATGGCCCTGATTCTCTGCGTGTGAGTGATGGAGAGAGCCAGCTGCTGGGTTGAAGATGGGGTGCTGCTGGCCGCTACTTGGGTTGGACTCTCCAAACCCTCGGCTCCGCAGGATGAAATCCCGCGTAGAACTGAAAGATGAATTAGCGTAAGATGCCGCGTGAGCCAACGCAGCAGCAGAGTATCCTGGCGCCTGGGAGGCGAATGCCGAACTCTGGTTCGGAGAGTGGTCGTGGCTCAGCTTGAACGCACCCATGTGTGCCGACTCCATGAAGCTCATGTCTCTCTCCTGACTTTCGTGATGCCTGGCGAACGTGCCAACTCCTAAACTAGGGAGCTGGTGGCCTGCATCAAGTAACATCACCGCGATTACTTTACAATCCCACGGCGCGTAAAAGTTACTTCAGCCGCACAGAGTAGAAACACTATGAACAATGTTGAAAACTACCTGAAAAGGATTTTAACAGTGACTCATAGAAAACATATTCGAATATGTATCTGTAAAAGCCTTGAATTGAAGAACTCTTAATGAGAAGAAAAAAAATCCTGTGCTTTGTTTGTTCTATAATCAACTTGAATATCGATTCTTTCGATTTCCAAGGTTGGAAAAGCTGTCAATGAATTTAACCAGTGATAGTCCACGAAGTCTCGTCACTTCAGTAGGTCTACTCAAAGTAACAATCCTTGGGGTCCTCAGCGGAGTTTAAGTGCGGGCGCTTCACACCCCCTTTACAACCGCAGCCCCACGATTTACACACTCAAATGTCATTGGCTACAGCACTTCACCAATCCAACCTATTCGTCCAATCGCCTGAGTGCTTCTGATTATTATCAATGCCCAAATGCAGGCCAGTAAAGGGATAGAATATTGCCTCGGGGTAAGTTATTATTAATAATTGCCTTAGCTCTTGATGCACATTTTCCGGCTACATGTTTATCTGCAAATTTGACTGGTGCTCAATATGGCTGCCTACGTCTGGTTCACAAAATAATTCTTGTTTTATTGAGGTTGATTTCGTTCAAAAGTAGCTTGTAAACCCTCTAATAATGTAATTGTTATTAAAAAGCACAATTGTAGTTTTAAATAAGTGGCTGCTAAAAATAGATTTCAGAAATAAAGTAAAGGCTTAATAAATGGACACAAACACAAAAACTATTTAGTGTACACAAACTCTTCGAAAATGTAACACCATAGGGTTAACGTTTAAATAAATAACACCATTTTACAAACAGATATACGCAAAATGAAAAGGAAAAAATACTTGGACTTTCAATTTATTTCCTCTTTACACGTCGATTGATATGAGATATAAATATACATTTAAAGTTGCTGGTAGGTGCTCTTTTGGAAGAAGATTGCACTTCAGCAACATCGATGGTACAGGCCTTCAACCTCTGCAGAAGAAGAAAAATGTTGGTTGTAGACTATAACATCTGCCAGGTTTTGGCATACTATAGGCTTACCACACATTCCCCCAGATAACTTGTGTTCTTTATGTGCTTTGATTCTTACAAATTCGATTTAAGGCACAGGCCTAATAACTCTTAACACATTTCAGGTGTTTCCTATTTTGTTCACACCTCTGATGTGCTGTGAACAATGGTCTATCGACAGGGGATAATTTTCCGATTAGAATGGTCTCGTAAAATCTTCCTAAAATCCATTACGCCCAGTAAAATAGATGTTGTGAATTCTAACTTGTAACGTGTTTGACAATGGTTCATCGTAAGTCCTCATATCTAATTCTGACAAAAAGCATCAGTTGCCCATTTAAAAACCCATTGTCATAAGGATGCCTATAGCCTAGACCTGCATCTGACATATATCACGGCAGGGAAGCCCGTTACAAGGTATATTTTGCCAATATATAAACTCTACAGGTAGGCTAGCACACAATTCGAAATAAATAGCATAGATAAGGCATATAATCGCTCTTAAACCAACTGCTTAGGAAGAGCGAATTCCTTGGCTCTTTATCAGAGAGGACATTGAAAGAGACCTATGATGATCCCTAAAAAAAGGAAGTATTCAGAAGTAACTGTGTTAGGAAAAAACCCGTATAGGCTTAACTTTAAGTGCGAGTAAGTGTGAGACATTTTCTTCAGTTTGAGATGTTTTTTCGACCAAACACAGGTAGATACGGAAATTGTAATTTCTTGCAACTATGGAACAGTAGGTGAAGGCAAACGCAAAGAAATATAAAATGCTAAATCTTGCAACATTTCGTCAAGTCTCACAATATTGCAGCTAGGCCTACACTATCCATTTTCTGAAAAACGCTGATCTCAAGAATGTGTGGAAATTTTAGAGGTTAATCCAGCCCATCAAATTGTGACTGCATGGTTTTGCAGTTTATTACATTATTCTTAAAACCATGTCAGAATAGATTAAGCAGTGAATGTTTTTGAATTTGTGAGTCAATGGAAATAACAGTGCCTTCTGTTAACAAAACATTTGTTTATAAAACATTTTAGTGTTAAAAGTCAGAGATGCTAAACCTAAACCAATTGTGAAATTGTTCCACAGTAAGATAAAGCAGTGAAATTATTTCGCTGAATATTCTTCCCCTGACCATGCTATATTTTATGTTTTTATCTGTCCTTTTATTTGATTTGTTTTTTTCTTGTATTTATTACAAAACCATTTTGCAGCTGGGGTCAACCAATAAAAACAAAAGTGCATTAAATGCCTCAAAATGAAACAGTTAGAAAGACAACACCCATTTAATATGTTATATTTGTATTGATAATATACAAATGAAAACATTTCCGTGATGATGACAGTGATTAGAATGGAATGTGGAGTATATGAAATCCCGGTAGAATTTCATATGGCCAGAAAGCATCGTCTGACAGATATGGTCATTTGTCCGTTATTTACCGATGTTATGTTTTTGCGGAGGCGTTCAACCTCAACCTTTCAATTTGAAGAATAAAATCACTCTCAGCACGATTCCAGCCCACATCGGATATTCCCTACTACGTATGTTCCAAAGATTCAACAGTTGGGCTATTATGTGGAAGCACACAAACGCGAACCCTCCACAGGATTTGTCCAAAGTTTTTCAAAGGAGGGTAAAGTTCAAGGGACAACGTGTAGAAGTGGGTTCAGAGGCACGTTTAGAAATATACAATATACAGAAAAATAAGCAGTTTTCAACATACATGCACATACACACATGCAAGTCTTATAGATCTTGTCCATTAGTATTATTTACCATGCATACCTTTGGCATGATCATGTATATTAACTAGGACAGCCCCATTGTTATTGTGGAATTTCCTTAGCGGTCTACTGTAAGCTGCTGATTCACCTCTCCTGGAAAGAGACTGCCATGGCAACCGAAAAAAGAAAGAAGATAAGCTTGGCTCTCTCATAGCTTCTTCACAATAACTCACACCAAAGAGAAATAGAACCAAATAAAATGGAACATGACGAGCAGCTAGTATTTGGAACAGCTGCATCTTCCCCAACTGAAAAAGAGTCAAGCATATCCCACCTGCTCTTTTCACATGCATGACCCATAACAGCACAGCCCATCAGTGCTCTCTGCCTCCCACATAGACTAGCAGTTCACTCTGAACTGATGTGACCTTGTTCTATCAGCTCTGACTCAGTTCTATGCTTGCTTCTTCCAAGAGGCAGCTACTGCATGGGTTATGAATGTTAAAAAAGGCTGTTTGCAGCAGTGCAGCCCTGTTCTTGTGTGAAGAGCCTTCCTCCGTTTAGAGAACCCCCTTTTTCTAAAAGGTTTTCTGTAGAAAAGATCCCTAAGATTCTCTCGATCTTGGCACGAGACTCTCAAACAAAGTATTTTGTTAGTGTACTGGAAGTGCCCTTCGGTTCATACACACACACACACACACACACACACAACAGGAGCGTGTGTGTTTTGAAAGAAGGACAGAGAGGTTGGTGACGGGCTACTTGTGTGTCTGATGTTGATTGTTCCCATGGGCCCAACTGTTTCAGTAGGAACAGGTAAAGGTTTACAAAAAAGCAGGAGGAAACTCCTGGTTGACATAATCAGCCAAAATTACAACCAAGGCTCCTAATACCCGTATTAAATTACACCTAACCTGAGGCAAATAATGCCACATAACACATTTAGGGCTTAAGTGTTGAAGCCCATCCTCTGTAACACTGCTATGAATAACATGTATATTTACCAAATGCCCCTATCAACACATATGGAAATGCTGCATTCATGGGATGGAAATACCTGCTCATGGAGAACAAGCTGTGAAAATAAGGGGGGAGGTGGGGGGGGGGGGGACTGGAGAAGTGAACCGGCTTCAATTAAAGCTCTCAGCTGGAGAGGGAGGGGGAGGGATGGATGAAATGTTTCCGGATAGCTGAAGAGATCATTTCACAGTGGGGGGGATAGTGGAGGTGGAGGGAAAATGGCAGGGGGGTTGGAGTGATGTGTGTGTGTGTGTGTGTGTGTGTGTGTTCATGGGGGTAGGTAAAGAATTGAAAGGGGGTTTTCAGGTCCA
>NC_137922.1:12162315-12169815 GCF_963457725.1 Sprattus sprattus | reverse complement strand
CACACACACACACACAGACAAACTCACACAAACATGCACACACAGTTCAGACAATCAGGGGTTATGAGAAGGACATCATGTGGAGTCCTGCTGTCAGGCCTTTATGGCTAGTCTGCTTCGCTACCATACAGAGGGAAAAATGGGATTCCTCACATATTACGCATACTTTGAAGTTTGACGGTTAGCTCAAGCAGAAGATGCGTGACTGATGCAGCCACAATAAGTATTGTTGTGCTAAAGCATTTCAAAACACACAAGCACACAGACGCACACACACACACGTACAGACACATGCACACACACACACACACACACAACACACACACAGACACTTGAAAACCCAAACAGATCAGAGGGCAAATTCATGTGAGTGCACACACACATACACACACACAGATTTACACAAATAAATGGCAGAGAAAGTTATTTCCATCAGGCACGTTTTAAACTGCTAAGCGTTTCCCATTGCATTTCTTCAGTGTGAAAAGTTGTTCAGCTGCAAGTCCTTGGGGTAACTTTTACATCATAACAGACACCAGTCAACAGACTGTAAGACAGATTTGAGAAACAAACCCTGGACCATCGTTATATAGTCTACGCTGACAAAGTGTACGCTCTCAAACATTTCCCCTTAAAACAGGATGCATCATTAGTGCCTCAGTTAAGTGACATTAAAGAATACAATGGCCTCTGGGTGTTGAATTCCTAAGAGGTGAAAGTCTGTTAAAACCTCCGAGGACTATCAAATGAAGTGACCCCTCTCTCTCTCTCTCTCTCTCTCTCTCTCTCTCTCGTATTCTCTCCTTTTCTCTTCTCTCTCTTTCTTTTCTTTTTCCTTGCCCTGCCTGTCTTCCTATTTCTTTCAGCCTTTTGTTCTTCCGTTCCCACAAAGGAGCTACAGTCTCAGTTAACGGGTTAAAATCCCATCAGTGGCCCAATGGATAGCGCATACCCTGCAGGCGGACAGTGCTGTGTTAACACCACCGCATGTAATGGAGCATCTCCATTAAAAAGCCCACTGAGGATGAGAACTAAATGCTGACTAACACTAGGGGACTACTGATGATAAAAATCAGCCAACTGTTGCAGCCTTGCAGAGTTGGAGATCAGCTGTTGTTGTTTTATTATGTCCCAAAATGGCTTCGATACATTCGTGGTCGATGCAGGATGCTTTGTTTTGTTACCTATGTACAAAGCCAAAGGAAGGACTCAGAGATGATAAGGAAGATGTAACACAGAGATGGAAGTAAAATAGTGTGATTTAAAGTTGATGCAAAGTTGTAATGAGATGCAATTAAAAGAAGTGATGCTGAGAAGGTGAAGATGAAATATTAAGTAGAGTGCAGTTATCACATGAAGATATGGCGAGAGGATCAATGATATAAAATAATGGATTAATACAACGAAAATGAAAATGTGTGATGGTGTATGCAAATATCTTTTTCAGTCAGTTCTAGACCTTTCCGTTTGTTCTTCTTGTGTCACTTTTGATTTAAAAACTCGGCTTTTTGAAAGAAGACGATATACACATGAAAGGCCAGCAGAGTATGAGGAGATGAAAAGCTTCCCTCAGCATGAATCAGAGATTAAGAATCGCTCCACTCAACTACCCAGGTCAACAGCTCAAAAAGCTATTTGTGTGTGAAGAAAAAACATCCGCAGGTGGAAAACTAGTCCCCAAACACATTTGAAGTTTATTTTTTTTGCATATACTCTTGCTTTATAAATCTGTGGCACCTTTTCATGCTTGATATGATAATTAATTAAGACAGTGATCTCTATGGCACAAACAGATTATTAACACCAAATCAACAAATATCATAAACCTCTTTTTTAGCATGAACCGCATTGTGTTGGAAAACTAAATGTAATTAAACTTCACTGGCACCAGAATGGGTGCTGTTTGATCTGACGAGTGAATGACTAAGCACACACTCACGTCTTGCATTTCTTCGGTGCGAAAAGTTGTTGATAAGTTGTTCAGCTGCAAGTCCTTGGGGTAACTTTTACATCATAACAGACACCAGTCAACAGAGTGTAAGACAGGTTTAAGAAACAGACCCTGGTCCATCGTTACATCAGCTTATACCTCTTTAATCCACACAATGAGATAAAGGAACTCTCCGAGATTAACTTTAATCCCATTCAAATGAGTTTCTCTGCTAAAAAAGTGCCTTGTATGACTGACTCACACTCAACTCAAAACCTAAGCAGAGAGCAAACACTCAAACACATTACACTGCTTACACAGTTGGAGAGGGCAAACACTCCAAAGGCCTCTTCTGCAACTGCATCCTACATTCGTCTCTGCTCCGGCCTGGATCAGGTCTGTGTTGTTCAACAGTTTTTCACAGCAACATTCATATTTCATGCTAAAATCCAATTACAATCAGATTTCCCTCCGCTGACCGTTAATTACCCCGCCTCCATGGATAGTGTCATTTTACGTGAAAAAAAGTTCCTTTTGTTAAACACAAAAGCGCCCAGCAAGGTTCCAGAACTCTCTAGGTTGCGCTACAGAAGGGCAAGAATGCATGACTCTCGGTTTGGCCCCTGCATACTTTTTTCAAAGTGAAAATCTACAAACGTAAGCTAACCCATTTATTTATTTTACACCATGTTTATTGTGATGCTCAAGTCAGGATCAATCACAAAAAGTGTCACAGTCTGATGAGTATATGTTTGCATTATGATGTCTTCTTCCAATGTCGGGTATAAAAGCCTACATCAACACGACAGACAGAGGGGAGTATCACAAGTAAGTAGACCAGCATAGACCAGCCAGCAGCAGACACACTACTCATACACACACAGATGTGACAGTCTCAACACTCCTGGTCAATCAATAACCAAAGTGCATCTGTGATTGAGTGAGAAGGGGTAAACAGCGACAAAAGGAGGGAGGAGAAACAAGTGTAAGGGAGGGGCCCGGGGGTGGTTTGGGGAGGCGCAAGAGGTCATCTTTATAAAAAAAAAAAAACTCCCAGCGTTTTTATTGACTCCCGAAAGCCAAATAAGCAGCCTGCGCGATCCGTTACACACTCCCTGGCCATTGTCCCAACCAGGCTACGGACACGCTGGCATTCGGGGCGCCCATTGTGACCCCGCTGAAAGGGGACAATGGGGCCCCCCACCAGTCGGAATCTGACGGGACACAGGGCTCAGAAGGGGATGGGGGCCGCACAACTGTTCCCCGTCCAGGTGAAAGGGTGCTGGGGGAGAGCTGGGAGAGGCGTCCGTCTGGAGAATGACGAGGGGACAAAGGAGCCCATAAGGCTCCGCAGTTGGGGAGGAGAGAGAGAGGGATAGAGAGACAGAGAGGGATGGAGGCGTAAGAAAGAAGGAGGAGGAGAAGGAGGAAGAGAGGAGAAAAAAGAGGGAGTGCCTGACAATAGCGTTTACCACAGTAATCCGGCAGATCTGAAAGACTGGACACGGGCTGTGTGTTTTCACAGTGACACACACACACACACACACACACACACACACAAAAACACATACACACAAACACACACAGCAGACTCCTGAGGGGGCAGACAAACAGACTCTGGGGAAGAAAAGGGGGTAAATGAGCCAAAGCATGACCAATGTGTGGACAGAAGGCTAAAGGGCTGATTTGAGAGCAGTTTTATAGATTGTGATGAGGGTATCATAGCACACATAAAACTTCACAGACCCGGTCAGGTTTTCCTCTTCTTCTCTCTTGAGTCAGTCTTTCACTCTCTCTCTACTTCCTCTCATCAGAGCTGATAATACTGTAGTCGATCAGTAAAATCACAGGATCCACTGACAGTTTACTACTGTACAGATGGCCACTCACTACTAACCATCAAACGTTTCTTCATTAGGTCAAACCCTGGTTTGGTGAACAATGTGATGAGATGACCCCTTCTGGAGAAGCCAAGACGGGGCTGAAGCAGGCATCTGTTTTCAAGGAGCGTATCAAAGTGCAGGAAAGTATGTCATACCATAGTCCTTTTCCTGTCAACATAATAAGACTGCTCATTGAATACCCATTTGAAGATAGTGGTGCAAATCTAAACCACTAAACAATTTAATTCAGTATTTAACCAAAAAACGACATTATCAAAAAAGTTAAAAACGATATGACATTTGTTAAAAACTCATAAAAACCCGTGTCATGGAGACTAACGTGTAGTGAAGTATTAACTGCCATAGTAGCCATAGCAAATAGTGAATGTGTTGGCATTACTTGACAAAGGACAGGAACAAACGGCAGAATACTAGCAGGCAGAATCCAGCAAAGATCCTACCTCTGAATCCTGCCAACAGAACATCTACAAAAAACATTCAGAGCTCCAAGCACTTCAGCTGGTTGAATGATTGTGTCAGTTTCATCGCGTCATCTCCTCCAACCTACTAAGCAAACCCAAGTAGTTATTCCCTGAAGGACAACTCTTACAGGTATTTCTGATTAAAGATGCAACAACCACACTCTCATCCCTACAAAAAAACACAAAAGAGAACTCTTGAGTCACCAAAGAGAACAAAACAAGCTTTGGAGTTTTTCCCCCAAAAACATAAGAGGCGAGTGAATCAGCAGCCGTCTAAAAAGCCCTGCTGAGTCAGTGAAGAGAGAAAGAGGGCGATCACTCACTCCGGATGAATGCGGAGGACAGGGTCTGTCCACCCACCCATCTGATCTGTCCTCCCACCAAACTAACCCTGTCTGGAGGGGACTCTGGCAGCGAGACTCAGGGGA
This sequence comes from Sprattus sprattus, assembly GCF_963457725.1. Classification (NCBI taxonomy): domain Eukaryota; kingdom Metazoa; phylum Chordata; class Actinopteri; order Clupeiformes; family Clupeidae; genus Sprattus; species Sprattus sprattus. The sequence goes on along the minus strand of NC_137922.1, from coordinate 12,165,092 downwards.
ATAGTGGCCAAGTGTGTTGCAATTCAGCATTCAAAGCTGGGAAGAACCTTCTCCCTTTATTTCCACCAAATAAAAGGAGGATAAAATATATGACTTGGGTCCAAGAGTGGCTTGGGCCTGTTAGCAAAGGGTAACGTGAAAGAATGAGGTAATTGAGTCTTTGCCGGTAAGTAAACTGTAACAGAATTAGTCATCTCCAGATGAAAGATGAGTGGCTCTATGACTCATTGGGAAAGCCTGAAGTAAGTATAATTTAGGTATCTATAACTAGGTAACTATAATTCCATTAAGTACTAGGTATAAGACAGCCTAAAAGTTGTTTCTATTTTGTCTGTTTTTTTACCGCAGACTTGGTGTGTCTTATTGGAATCATAGTACCAACTCCTCTCAGTGTATTTAGGCCAAAGTCTTTCTTGTGTACAACCTCTCACTCTCAGAAACCGTAAAGGCGCCCTCTTCTGGCCTTCACTGATAACTGCAAGCATACCATCATTTTGAAATTGGCAGGTGTTCTGCCAACATCAGTAAATTCCGACCACGGTGCTTTACCCCAGGAGTTTATTGTGTAGTGCTAACCTTACATGTTGCTAATGTCATTCTAAATTCAACGTAATCTCACCCCACTCCTTCTTAACACTTCAACACAGACAAGCAAAACGTTTTGGACAGAACATTTGGTTTTATTTTTCTACGGATTTCAAGTTGTTTTGTTGTATTTGCAATCCCATGGTATATTTGAAAAATCAGTGATGATGAGGAAAAAAAACAAAAAAGCCAAAGTTGATAGGCCATCATAATTTATGCATGTATGTATGTATGTATGTATGTATACCACACAGTCAACAACAACAGAAAAAAACACTCCTGCTTTCTTCACACATGGATGGAGGCCTTCTTCACTTCTGGTCCCTCCTGACTAGAGAGGGGTTTTGGGTAAGAATGAGAAACAAACTGACATGGAGACTGCTTTACCGTTTGAATGAGGCACAGAAGAGTGTTGAGGCGACAAAACAAAGAGAAGATGAAAACAAATATAAAAAAAAAAGGTAGTAAATAAAGGTCAATAAACACCAGTGGCTCAGTCGATTAATAAACACTCGACGACCTTGTCTTTCCACAGGGAATGAAGGACAGAACAGAATTAAAAACGCCAAAGAAAGAAAAGGATGGAAAAGACCAAAACAAAACACACCAACAACTCGACTCAAGCTCCCTCGAAGAACGAATCACACATCAAACTCCCACCCCCCCCCCCCACCCCTCCCCATCTTTTCTTCTTTTTTTATACCAAACAGTACCCAGGTCGAGCTCATCCCAGTTTCTCAGCATAAGAAAAGTTATTTACAATCAAGGTTCTGACGCCTCTTGTGTTGGTTAACTTAAGTGACTACGTTGATGCTAGATGCATTGTAATTTCTCTTTTAAATGTTAGCAAAATGAAAGCGGTATGTACAAATGTTACCATCGCAGTTTACAATCTCCTTCTTCAGCCCACTATCATGTAACACAAAAGGGCTTATTAGTATAGTATATTGCCTTGTGTTTGTCTGTGTCTGCATGTTTGTGAATGTGTTTATATTGACAAAATGTGAACCTACTGATGATCTGCAAAACTAGTGTCATATGCATACTACAAGTTGAGGTATGCAGCCACACACACACACACACACACATGCAGCCACACACACTAACATGCAGCCACACTCTCACACACACACACACACACACACACACACACACACACACACACACACTCTAACACAAATGACTGTACCTACAAACTCACAGTACGTACACTCACTCATGTCATAAAACTCATGTGTCGGTAGGATGATGCTGGCCTAATTAAGTCAGGGTTGCAAAGCGAAGGGCAGTCTTTAAACAGCGCACAAGATCCCCTTTCTCTCACATTCTCTCTCTCTCGCTCTCCTTCTCTCTGTCCAGACGGAGTGACCGGTGTGACCAGTGTGGCAAAGAGGGCGGAAAAGAAACAAGAGTCTCATCTGATGTCCATGACGCTCAGTCCACCTTCACCACACTATAGATCTTGGTGACGAACCAGAAGCATGCAAAGAATCCAATTGTTCCTGCACAAGAGGGGGGAAGAAAAAAAAACACGCATGAGATAATAGTTTGTTTCACCTTAATAATGTGATTGAAAAGTGTGCTATTATTTCTCATAACTTCATTTTTTTAATTTCTCATTAACTTCTGACTAATCACTGCACCATCCCTCCACTAAGAGCATAGTGCATTTCAAAGTCAAAGTCAAAGTGTGTTTATTATTGCATGTACCAAATTGCTTCAACACAGCAAAATTCTTACGACTTGGCAAGCATCATTCATCTACGCAGTCGACGACATACATATACATAACATATACCAAAAAATAACATAAAACTCAATAACACTATGACAATAAAACATATAAAATTTGTTTGTCATTGCTCCTTTGTTGAGTGTCAACGGCGCAATTTTTGTGAAGTAACTATCTTTGGCGGAAGACACTGGAGTGGAAAAATAAAGAATTAAAAAAAAAAATTCCTCTCCTTATTACTCCTCTATAAAATCCAGAGACACAAGGTAGTGCACTATAACAAACGTTAACAGCGCTGTAATGGTCTACAGCACTCACGTCGATTCATGCCAGTGACAACCACACAGATGAAGTTGTGGGGGAGAGTTTTAGAGAGTTAGTAAGAGGCCTCAAAATCATTCTTGAGAGTATTTAGACAGAGGAGGAGGCTTTACAGTTTCTTTCGAAGAACCCATCTCAT
>NC_137922.1:12157315-12159815 GCF_963457725.1 Sprattus sprattus | reverse complement strand
GAATGTAATAACACATGCCTTGTGTCTTCTTGTACAGAAACACAGACACGGCCAACGTCCCATGGACAGATCAAAAGAACTCCACAATCTCAGAGCTGATGAACATGTTTCATGTTTGCGCAAAGAGGACTTTTTCACACTTGTCATTAGATGCACACAAGCGAATGTTTCATATCTGCAGATACCGATAATTAAGTTTTGAAGCCGATATCTGCCGATACCAATGTCTTGCCGATATTATTGTGCATCCCGCATACGCGCATACGCACACACATAGCATAGCATAGCATAGCATATGCTCCCAGGCTGAGCATCTTACCAGATGCTGTTGAGGATGAAGAAGAGCTGGATGAAGATGCAGCCGAACGGCAGGATTCCACCCATGATGATGCCAGGGAATGGCTTTGTGTAGAAGGACTGGTCTGGGATCTGTCGAGGGATCTGATTGGTCCGCACTGGATGCTCAATGGCCTGCGGTCAGCAAGATTAAATTCAATTTATTGTCAATTTGATGTATTCACTTATTTTCACATACATTAGTGCATAAGGCTATTTTAAGAAAGAGAAACAGCTAGGTATCTAATGAAAGGTCGTAATTCAACCCCAAGCTACACCAAATAGTGCTAATAAAAACAAAAACTCAAATCTGTTTATGTGAATATTTAGTGCAGACCTGTATAACTGTAGCTAAAGCCTTCAGAGTTACTAATTAGTTGTGTGACATGGTCATGACTCAAGGGGAAAAGGGTTCAGTGATGGGAGGAGTGGAGGAGAAGGACAGAATCTAAAGACGGGGGGGGGGGGGGGGGGGGGAGACACAGAGTGGTTGCGTGAGGAAGCAAAAGACGACGACGCAGGGAGATCATGGGGAGGTCACAAGGTCACGTGGAGGTCACTTACGCTCTTCTTGAAGCCGAAGTAAGCCCCGAGGAAGGTGAGGGGCACGGAGATGCAGAACCAGAGCGCCAGGATGGCCACCAGCGTGCCGAAGGGCATGGCCGCCGACGAGCCCTCGCCCCACAGGATCAGATTCATCACGAAGAAGTCGGCAAACACCACACTGAGGGCCAGAGGTCACAGGTCATTTGGGAGCTCACAAGCTATGTGTGTGTGTGTGTGTGTGTGTGTGTGTGTGTGTGTGTGTGTGTGTGTGTGTGTGTGTGTGTGTGTGTGAGAGAGGGATGATGTGTGTGTGTGTGTGTGTATGTGTGTGTGTGTGTGTGTGTGTGTGTGTGTGTGTGGGTGTGTGTGTGTGTGTGTGTGTGTGTGTGAGAGAGGGATGATGTGTGTGTGTGTGTGTATGTGTGTGTGTGTGTGTGTGTGTGTGTGTGGGTGTGTGTGTGTGTGTGTGTGTGTGTGTGTGTGTGTGAGAGAGGGATGATGTGTGTGTGTGTGTGTGTGTGTGTGTGTGTGTGTGTGTGTGTGTGTATGTGTGAGAGTGTGATTCAGTGCTTTTCTAGGAAGAGGCTCAAAGGGTTTTGTGCATATGTTGAGTCATGTCATGTCATGTCATGTCATGTCCTTTATGTAAGGGATAACGGCCGACGAGCTGTCCAGTTCTACGAAGTTAATGGACGCTGCGGGGCAAAGAACACCACGACGCGGAGCGGAGTGGTGTTGGTCCGCAGAAGTCCATTAACTTCGTAGAACTGGACAGCTCGGAGGCCGTTATCCCGCTTATCTCCCGTTTACAACATCCAAAAATGTTTTTATTATTATTATTATTATTATTTTGAATTTCCTTTATCTTTAGGAAATTTAATATGCATAATAACCTGATGAATTCTTGATTTGAAGCCTAGTGCTCCCGTTAGAGAAAGTAGTGCGTTTTTTGAAGAAAAAAAAACCGTTACGTTGGTTGTCAATGGTAACCATTCATGAGCATTGATATGGAACGGCGATTTAACGTTTCTACTGGGACTACGTCCAAGGTGTCCGGTTATACGAACTTAATGTACACCCCATTAGCCAATCAGAAAACAGTATTTCGTTCCAGAGGGAGATAAGTTGCTGTTAACCAATCCCTGTACACTTGCAGGGGTAGTGCGACGGCATGATAGCATTTTGAAACTTACTGTGTTTAAACACTCTGAATGAGTACTGTAGTGACACACATCATGCGTAGGTGAAATGATATCCTCCATTGATTATGTTAATTAAAAAAAGTGGGCCAACTCACCCAGGACACAGGAAAGCGGTGAGGAGAACGTTGGTCTTCCACTTCTCTCCTCCAAAGGCTGTAGATGAACAAGAGGGGAAACAAGTGAACTCAGGGAAATGGGAAACTTCTGGGACGTGAAAGAAAATACTCTAACCGTGTTCTTCTAACGGCTAGTTATTTGGAATCGACACCCCAAGCCTCATCATTATAACTGTCAGAGGTTATCCTCCTCTTCCTCCTCATCATCATCATCACAGTTCATCATTGCCGGTTCAGAAATGACAGACCTGCCATACTCCTGTTCCAGTCCCACTTTTTTATCAAGCATGGCATTTACAT
>NC_137922.1:12132315-12152315 GCF_963457725.1 Sprattus sprattus | reverse complement strand
CACATGGTTAAATATGTAGAACGTGTCCTTCTCATTAAACTCAGACTAGAGAGAGAGAGAGAGAGAGAGAGAGAGAGAGAGAGAGAGAGAGAGAGAGAGAGAGAGAGAGAGAGAGAGAGAGAGAGTGAGGGAGGAAAAGATGGAGAGAAAGGAACATAAGTATATGCATTTGTGAAAAGTGACCCAGAAGAACAAGGTGTCCTACTATAAGGGCTTGACTAATAGATTGGAGGACAGGTGAGGCAGGAAAGACTGGTGACCTTGCAACTACAGGGCTCTCAAGTTTTGAAGATGGACAAGAGTGACATATCCCCCACGCCAACGGCCGCAGACAGCCAAAGACAGACTTCGAATACGTCATTGTACGAACTTCTTCATAACAATAACTTGACAGTGAGAACAAAGTGTCCTGGAACAAAGAAAGGGCTCAATCAAAATGAATTGCTTTCAGTCACGTTATACCACCTCTGCACATTCAATTATATGGTGTGTGGCGGGGAGTGCCTGCACTAAAGACTGAAATGAGTGACTGGCACGCTCAATGCGTGACACTTGAGAGCCCTGTATTGCTTATCCCCCCTAAGGGCAGGCTTGAAGCACGTAGTCAAAACCTATTTCTGAACTTGACCCAGGCACAATATAATACACTAAATAAAAGGATGGTACGTTTGCTGGAAGCCAGTAGGGTTTTTGGAATGTTGGAACTTGTCTCACTGGTCCGACTAGAAGGTTTTTGTTTTCACGTGATACCACCCCACTCGTAGACGTTGTGTCACTTTGTGTTCTCTCAGTAACTATGCAGGAAGATAGGTGCCAATCATGAGGTTAGACATCTCTGATGCTGAGGTCATTCATTGTGGCATTGTGTTAAATGTCTTAATGTCTGAAAAAGACAAAAATAACAGAATTTTGTTTTGTTTTAGAAGACTTTGAAGGCCATGGGGTGCAAGTAAGACAGGACAAGCCATAATACAAGCAAAACAAACCTATATTTATTTAATTTTTGCAAAGTTTGCGTACTTGTATTAGACAAATCACAGACAAAGGCATACAAGCCAGTGAGGTTCTGTGAGGTTCGTAGCTGGTGAGGCACAGAAACCGGAAGTGATTACGTCATTCCGATCTCTAGTTGTTTAAAAAAAAAAAATGAAATGTATACATTTCATACATGTATATATATATGCCTATGGTTTAAAAATTGTCATCTGACCAGAACTGAAAAAACGTTATGTTTTATTGTCTAATACTATTACTTTTCAACGTTTTTTTTTTGTATTATTATTATTATAAAAAGTTAAGCGGCTCAATACTCAACAGACTTTTAAGAGGCTATAGGCCTACAGCTAAACGTACAACCGGTGTGCTAATTGAACTTTTACACCGTGTCAAATAAGATATTAATAGTTACAAGGTAGCGTATGTAGCCCTCCCACCAATGATATGGACACATTTCATTTTGTCTAGGGAAAATATACCTACCGTGGTGGGATGCTAATTTAAATGACATTTTACCCAACTCGGACACAGTTTTGAATTTGCAGTTTAGAAATATATAGGCACTGCCTCACTTGCCCATAGACACTAATGCTTCTGCTTCATCTGACCGCACGTCCTTGTTTTCTGGAAATGCGCAAATTCAGCGATTTTGATAATAAAAATGCTCGAAAATAATCGGATTGATGCGGAAATTACACCCATACCACAGATTAGTAGAGAAATATGAATATATGATCTGCCTCCTCTGACCGCACGTCCCTGCTACAAACGTCGTAAACACAAACATAGGCAAAAAGGACAGTCTAGTGTTTGGGTGAACTGGTGACATGGATCACTTCAAGATCAATCTCGCGCAATTCCAGGATGCTTTATTTTCATTGGTTGCTGGATTAAATCTTACCCAGATACAAAATATACGTTTTTTTCTGATTGGCTATTGTGTAGCCCATTTCTTTTTTTGATTGGATGATAGGTGCCACCTTACGGAAGAACTGCAGGGGATTCGGTGAGACCTGCTTGCCTTGATTCCTCCATGGTGAGGGCAGCGCGACCAGGTCATGTTTGCGCGCTGCGGCACATTAAATAGCCCAGGTTTTTTGTTTCAGCGTGAAAAATACAATATGTGGCGGGAGCGCGTGACAAAAGACCGAAATGGGTGACTGTCACGCTCAATGCGTGACACTTGAGGGCCCTGCAACTACATGTTTACACCCTCAGCAGTACAACAGAATACACAAGACTTGATGCAGATTGCACTCTGAATGATACAGAAACAGACAGGTGTGTGTGTGTGTGTGTGTGTGTGTGTGTGTGTGTGTGTGTGTGTGTGAGCGTGTGAGCAGATGATAAACATAGACCTACATTCAGACATAAACATAGACCTACATTCAGACATAATTACACCATCACACCAAGTACATGTGACCCCACAGAATTGCTTCCCGCCTCACTCACATTGACAACGCAGGCATCTTTGGGACGACCCGACTCGGTCACGTAGCAACCAATGGGGAAGCCCGGATTGCAGAACTTCTGACCGTCCTCCACATCATAGCACCACGTGACCGGCATGTTGTCCACAATCCTGCAGAGCACAACACACATGACAGAGCCTGTTCAGAACAACCATCGAAACACTTGGGGTATGTGTGTATGTGTGAGTGTGTGTGCGCGTGCAGTTCTGTGTTGATGTTTGTCCATGTGTCGGTGCACACGTGTGATTGTATGAAAGAGAGGAGGTGTAATTGCTTGATGGTCTTTTCCACAAGACGTAACAATGGGATGCTGGCAGCTGAGCAGCACAACTGGGGAGGTAGATGAGGGAGAGAAAGAGGAAGAGTGTGTGTGTGTGTGTGTGTGTGTGTGTGTGTGTGTGTGTGTGTGTGTGTGTGTGTGTGTGTGTGTGTGTGTGTTAAAGTGTTTGTCCTCACCAGTGATGCTGGTAGTTCAGCAGCATGCCCTTCTTGAGGAATTCCAACAAGGTCTTGTCCCCGGCCTTATTGGTGTCATACTGCTTGGTGCACACATGCTTGCACTCCTCCTTCTTTTTAAACTCAAACTGTAACACACACACACACACACACACACACACACATACACACATTTAGGGAGAGGGCTGTTGGCGCTGCAAATAAAGTAATTAATGCAGCCAAAATGCTAACACGTCATGATAAATGTGTGCTTCACAAATGTCCAGTTTTACACTTCTAGCCCTAATGCCCAGCCTACTGCTCACCAACCTTCTACTTACGCTTTCTGCCATAATGTTACACACAAGCTGTCTGACATTAGACTTAGGCATATTACTGGCAACAGCTTAGTGTTATTTAAATTCAGTGAGTATTATATTTTACTGTTGCTTGGTGTGATCGTTCGCTATGTATTGCAAATCACAAAAAGTATTGAAATGACGTTGCATCAATAAATCTAAATACATCTAATATAATTATCCTTACTGCCATTGTGTAAATGAAGACATGTGTATATTATTTGTGTTTTAATCTACTCACTTTATAGGGGGAGGGTTCAATTCTTTCTCCGAACAGAACCTGGCCCAAATTTTCTGAGGGACGCTTCTCTTTATCACTGGAGCAGAGGTCAAATCTGTGGAAGGTGACAGAAATGGTCAACAATCAGGACAACAAAATTAAAAAAAACGTCAAAGCCTTGCAATCCCCCATTGTTAAATACAATAACAGTGATTGGACTTACTTTTAGATATGGAATTTAAAAAACAATTGTGTCCCCTAGACAATAAACAAAAGACAAAACCAGTGATAGCTTGTAATCAGTCATGGTCATCCTGACACACATGTGTAATGACCTTGGTGTTGATTGAGCCATATTCTGCCTCTACTCTTTGATGAACAGTGCTACACGTCACAGTAGACCCTGCCTCTACTCTTTGATGAACAGTGCTACACGTCACAGTAGACCCAAAGAAGTACTACAGACAGGCATGGTTCCTCCCAAAAAGAGACTTGTAAAGGTTTGTTGTGTTCCACAGATGTTTCATACACCACAGAGTGCGTCACCTGAAGGTAAAGAGGAAGAAAAAACACCCTCTTTATATCACACTGTGATGGTTTCAAATCAAGACGTCAGCTAATGAAGCAAGGACAGACATAACCACCATGATGTTCTTACAGGAAGAGACATTGGGAGATTCGTAAACCACTTGGTGAAACACAACAACGTGGACACAAAAATAATACCAAGAACAATCTGGGGCCAATTCAGCCATTCTAATTCTTGTTTTTTTGCTTTTAAATCTGTACATGTTACCACTTGGATCTATCATTCGGCAACACAACATCTCCTACCATTAATATGCTGATGATACCAAACTTTACTTATCCATCTCCTGTGATGACCCCAGTCCGGTAAATTACCTCACTCGTTGTATCTCCGACATTAAAAATTGGATGGCCCAAAATGTTCTTAGGCTAAATGATGCCAAGACAGAGATTCTGGTTGTAGGCCCTAAGGCCCTGAGAAATAACTTTCAACCAATTCTAACCTCCCTCTGGGAAAACCACAGCCTGGATACCAGCCTGAACTCCGCCCACAACATTTTTGGTCTGGGAGATTCAGTCTGGAGTCGAGCTAGTTGGGAGGGATTCAAGCCCACCGAAAAGTGATCTGACCAATAAAATTGTAAGGGCGGGCTTTATACGTTGATGGACAGATATAGATAGAATAGCTTATACATCGGACAGATGGCGCCGTCTCTGGAGCTTAGTGGGACATATTTTATATGATTTAAGCTATCTACACGACTTTTTTTATGTCTACATTGACTCGGTTAGTTGTGTATACGCAAAACGAGTGTTGCCAAAGATTGTAGGTCTTAACTGAAGCACTCTAGACCATTATTGATCGGTTATGCTAACGCGTAGACAAAAAAAACATTGAAACAAATGGTAGCTTCTAGCCTTGAGTGCTAATTAAGTAACGTGAGCAGGCATATCTCAACAGACATTGACAGCGCATTCATTTTGAAAGAGGAACAGAGAAACGCGATCAAGGCATTTGTCGATTGAAAAGATGTTTTTGCCGTCCTTCCTACGGGATCAGGTAAAAGTTTAATCTATCAGATGGTAATAATACTACGTTGCTCTGATTGGTTCTAGGTATCCAATTCAGCAAAGAGGAATTTTCTTTCCTGGTTCGTTGAAACACGCCCCATAATCACAGCCCAATGGTTCGGTCTCAGACTCATATTCTGACTAGAATTATGAGTATGACATCGTCAGGCTAGGAAAACCATGTGAGAGTGTTAAAAATGTAGGAGTGACTCTTGATGCAGATCTTAATTTTCAAAAGCATATATGTAACATCACTAAGACAGACTAAGACACTTTAACCACCTCAGAAATATTTCTAAAGTCCGTGGCTTCTTCTCTTTACAGGATTCTGAAAAATGAGTTCATGCATGTATCTCAAGTCGGTTAGATTACTGCAACGCACTCTATGCTGGTCTAACAAAACAGATGTTAAACAAACTTCAACTTATCCATTGTTCTTAAATCACTTCACTGGCTCCCTGCACAACAAATAATTGAGTTTAAAATACTCCTTCTTGTCTATAAATCACTTAACGGCCTTGCCCCACCCTATATTTCCGACTTGCCTAAAATCCTCCAATACATGTCTTCTCACGATCCCAAGAATAAACACCAATGCTGCACACGGTGCCTTTAGTTACTTTGCCCAAACCCTCTGGAATAGCCTACCTCTGGAGTTAAGGTCATCGCACTCAGTTCTCTCTTTTAAAAAGGGAATTAAAATGCTTTTTTAAACCTGATAACTTGACAGTCTTTAAACTACTTTTGATTCATGACCTCAATTAGAATGTGGTCAGAATCATGTCGATTCAGAGATGCCGTTGTGGCAAATACTGGCAACTAAGGTTGTAGGCAAACCAATAACCTTTTGACTAGTCCAAGTCCTGGCGTGGTGGCTCTGTTGTCATTCACTGATAATAACCTCCTTATAATGCATGTGGCCACATGAGCAACCAATAACACACAGCTGAGATGCCAGGCTTGGGGAGGTAGGGTCACATGACACCCATGTGGTTCTTCATTAGTCATCTCCAGAGAAGCCAAGACTATTTTCCTTCCGTGCATGTCCCACTACTCACTTTCTTTTATAGGCTTAGATAGCTCTTCCAACACTAGTGCCTTTGTCTGTGTAGGCATATATATAATTGAACCTTATTATACTGAATAGGAAATAAACGTTAGGTAACAGTTTTCTAAAACAGAGGAGAGTAAATAATAAAAAAGTATTCACTGGCAGAAATAGTGGTGTTATTTTCAAATACAATAGAGGGATTGTGAATTACTTCTGCATTGTCTGTAGCATAGCTCCATAGATAAATAACAAAATAAGCCTCAAGACAAACAAAACACGTTGAATATGATGTCCCCATGCCAAGCTGTCTAACAACCCTATGCCTTTATGATTTGCTCATTCCATCACTGTTTGCGTTGCTAATGACTGCTATGTATTTGAAACACCTTCCATAAATTACACGAAAGACAGAAAGAGAGCGCAGCCAGTACATAAGTAGTGTAACTGACTAACTATTTTAAGCCATCCTTCTTTTCCAGCAGTCTCAGATTGGGTCCCTGACTAGGCCCTGCTGGGTTAAGCCTGCAGTGAAAAGACTCACTGTTGCTACCTGAACAATTCCTCCTCAGTGCAGAGGAGAGCCAAGCCTCATGGCAAACTTCCTCACTGTAGCTCCACTGACTGCCACACAGGTGACTGAGAGCATGTGGTGAGTGTCTGAGCGAGTGTGTGTGTGTGTGTGTGTGTGTGTGTGTGTGTGTGTGTGTGTGTGTGTGTGTGTGTGTGTGTGTGTGTGTGTGTGTGTGTGTGTGTGTGTGTGTGTGTGTGTGTGTGTGTGTGTGTGTGTGTGTATACGACTGTGTGTGTGTGTTTGAGTGAGTGAGATAATGTCATATGATACTTAAATATGTGATATTTTTTTTTAAAGTTAGGTATGTTCCAGAGAGTATGCCAATACCGACCCACAATCTAGTCCATTCATCTGTGAGGGGAGTCAAGTGTGTATCTGAGTATGTAAGTGTGTGTGTATCAGAGTGTAAGTGTGCATATTCTGCCTGACCATGTTGGTGTGATAAATGTACCACACCTAAATAGGCTATACAATGTAAAAAACATTATTTTAAAATCACTACAGGATGCTGATCTAATACAGACGCCCAAGAGTCTAGGTCATAAACAGATAACATGATGTCCAGGATGCTAGACAGGTTATGTGCGTGACAGAAAATAATTTCTGGCCTTGATGGCAAAATAATAGGTTTTGGAAGCGGTCATGATCTTACTATCGAATGTGCAAGCAATATGGTTGTTACTGCTTATAGATTCCCAGCACAATTATACATGTTCAGAATAGACGATACAACTGAGGTTCCTGCTAATATTCGAATGTATAAATGAAACCAAGTGTCTATGTTGCAGCATAGATTACATCAAAACCAAGTAAGGCAATAGTTACTTACGCAGTGTACTCATAGGGCAAAACTGACTCCACCGAATCCAGCCTATTCACAAACACTTCAATGGTAGACTGAAAAACAAAGGGTGGACCGGTTAGTTTTGCTATTAGACGCAGCTTCTAAGATATCACTTCCCTGTCAGTCAGATATAGATATTTGTTTCTGATTTTCATAGAGGAACTGTTAGTTTAACCATTGCTAATCACATCGAACATCTCACTTTATTTGTTTCCTATCGTCACCATTTATACATCATTCAGGCTGAATTGAGTAGCGGTATCTATACTGTACATTACTAATGTATGTGTTTAACAGGTGTAAGGGAGCGCCCAACAACAACGATACACTTCAATAACTAACGTTACCCTATGTCAAATTAAACTGTCAGTGGGGCTTCAACAACAGCTAACAACCGATGCTCTCTGGCTAGCTAACAAGCAAGCTAGCTAAGTCATAGGTGAGCAAACCAGTTAATCTTATGTGTCAGTAACAACCTGAACTGAAAAATATGACAGGTTAATAGCTAAACTAATGCTACAATTTACAGAACAGTGAAGTAACGTTACGTTAAAATTGCCATTACTGTTACAACAAACAACATAGCCAGCTATGTACCATTAGCTAGCATTAACCTCAGCCATGTTAGTTTGGGATAGCTAGAGACTAGCGGTAGCTTGCCAATGTCAAAACAAAGCTCATGCGGTCATGTTTAATAGCTCAGCGTAAACCAAAACATGTTATAATGGTCATAAATACACCCACCTTGCAATCAGGAACTTCATTCTCTTTTCCTGTATTCTTTTCACAAAAACTAACAGGGGCCAAACCCGGAAGATAGAAACTTGTCGCGTACTGCAGGACCCCAGCCACAAGAAATACGCTTAAAATAGAGTGAATGCGCCTAAAGATGCACATTTTTGTGCAGTAGACAGCCTAATTGACCTTTAGGGAGTATCTTCATTCAAAACCAACGTACTACTGGCAATTCCAAGTCATTTGTGATGATAAGGCGGAACAGTTACCATACGGAGACTGCCTGCCAGCGTAACCCACTTTCTTCTCTGACAGACACGTCATCTGCTAGACGTCGAACGTGCTTTCGAAGGGCATCCTGGGACATTGGAGGAATGTGGGGAAACTTGGCCCACAGAGGGCTTGCACATTCTCAAAGTCGGGTCTGCTCTAAATTAAACTCATCAAACACTAATGAGTCAGAGAACACGTCTGCCCATTAGTGTTGACAGCATTTTAAATGTATGAATGTGAAGACTATCAACAAAGGCCTACTTCTGAAGCCATATCTTGCCATGCTTTAGTCATTTTCATTAGCTTTCTAACCCTTGTAGGCCATGTCTTTGCTCGCCGCATGATGTGCTTTTAAAATGAATGAGGTTTCATGTTGTTTACTTCAACACCACACAAGTTAATGTTTCCAAATAGATTGAAATTGTATTGTACGATTAGGATATTATGGCATAACCTTCGCATAGTCACAGTCATAGATCTAAACAGGGATGGATTACCGAACGGGCCTACCGGGCCCAGGGGACCACAATATTTAAGTGTAAAAAATAAGTCTTCATGATATTTTATGGTTGATGGCTCACTATTTTAGTGGAGTTGACAAAAAAAATTATTTTAAGCAACTTGTTTGGTAATTTGGGACAGTATGTTTGGTAATTTGGGACAATGTATTTAACATAAAAAAAAACATTTTAATTGATTTGTTAACCATAAATATATCATTAAGGTTATTCAGTAGGCCTATGTGTTATCTTCTGATTTGGATGGTGAATTTTGGGACATAACAGGCCCTGGCAAGATAACGGAGCTTAGGTCGGTTGCCTGCCCTTTCCAGTTCTCTGTACTCCTGCAATGCTCCCTTCATTCTGGCCCACTACACACAGCTCTGACGGTTAGCAACCATAGCCTCTAATTTCTTCTGCTAAAAATTGCCTAGGATACATCACTTTGGTTTTGTGTTGTTATACAAGTGACCATTTCACTTTTTATCAGGTTATTTATGACTAAATTATTGACATATTTTCATTTTATACCCTAAACATGTTGTCCCAATTTACCATACATGTTTGGTAATTTGGGACACCAAGAAAATGTTTAAATTAAATTAATATAAACATAATTTCAAAAAAGTGTTTTTTTTTCCATTTAAGTACACTTATACATCACACATATTTGCTAATCATTGTTGTCCACATTAAATGAAGCATATACATTTTACAGCCTTATATTAAAATCCACATAAAGCCAGTCATTTTTTGACCTCTTTATTTTTGGGGTCCTGTGTAATGCTGACCACAACCCCCTGTGTGATGTCACCTATGTCATGTAATTTTAAATATATAATTCCTAAACAATGTTAAGCACCCCTAACTTTACCATAGCCTTTTCCAGTCAGAAGTAAAATCCTTTTTTCCTTATGCTGTCCCAAATTACCTGATGTCCCAATATACCTGAATTCACCCTACAACTCAGCACTTTGTATTACAGTGTTGGTCTAATTAAAAAATATATGTTTCCTATTTTTTAACGTATAGCTCAATACAAACGATATCAAAAACAAAACATTTAGGTCATTTATACAATAAATACGTTTTGTTAATAGAAAGGATAATATTTCGTGAATGACCCTTTGGCCATTTTCAAGCATTTGCCTCGTTCAGGCATAGAACCCACGCAAGTTCCTCATGCCCCATTATTCTTCTGGTTCATTTATAAGTACTAGGCTAATTATTCTAATTTATGGAAAACAAATACAAAACATCATATTGATCCTTCACTATTGCAGGCGTATTCATTTCGTTGTTCCTTTAAATTGAGCTTTTTCTGAGAACATTTAACAGTCAGATATTTTGGACATTATTATCATGCAAATAACTTATAACCAGTGATGTACTCAGTGTAATACGTCTGTGTCACGTCTGTGTAATACGTCTGTAATACGTAATACGTCTTAAAGGCACCCAGTGCAACTTTCGAGGCTTAAAAATAAACATTCAATTTCTAGTCATTTTTACACGTAGTAAGTTTCAATAACTCCGTACCATTACATACCGACATTCAAGCAGCAAAGATGAGACGTCGTTGTGTGGTGAGAACTGATAGAAAATCGATAACAACAACAATCGCCGCCATT
The DNA here is from genome assembly GCF_963457725.1 of Sprattus sprattus. Classification (NCBI taxonomy): domain Eukaryota; kingdom Metazoa; phylum Chordata; class Actinopteri; order Clupeiformes; family Clupeidae; genus Sprattus; species Sprattus sprattus. Next base: position 12,141,626 of record NC_137922.1, on the reverse strand, counting down.
TTCTTTATTTTTTGTAACCTACAATAAATAAAGCAGGATTCCAGTCAATGGAAAAATGGCTTCTCCCCACCGGCGATTGTTGTTGTTTACGATTTTCTATCAATTCTCACCACACAACGACGTCTCATCTTTGCTCCTTGAATGTCGATATGTAATGGTACGGAGTTATTGAAACTTACTACGTGTAAAAAAGACTAGAAATTGAATGTTTATTTTTCATTGAATGTTTACATAAAGTTGCACTGGGTGCCTTTAATGTCTAAATCACATGTACATTTATTCCACAAGAGCCTTCGCTAATTCGGTTTTAATCTGTAATCTATGTTCTCTAAAAAAACAATTATTACAGTTTTATGGGATTTATTTCATGGTACAAACACGACACTCGACTTTTGTTCATGTATGGCCAAGTACCGGCTATTCAGGAAAATCTGCAAGGCAGTGTGACAGTTTGGCTAATCCTCTGCAATAATAGAGGCAAAACCGGATTTCTCTGTAAAACAACTGGCAAAATCATGTGCAGTTTGTTAAAATACCGTCAAACTATATATGGCCGACAACATTGGTGAAGTTGGTGAGACCATAAGTGTTCCATGTAGCCTACTTCATCATGATTTACCACATTTCTGGGAAGGTGTCAAAGATGTCCTTGAGCTTTCTTGACAGAAAGAGGCCGGAGGCGTCGTTTTCATTACATACTGACAACAGGTTTTCAGCGATGCATTTCAAACATCCTTGAAGGTCGCGCAAATCTCTGTCGCTCGGAGAGTTCCTGGAGTCATTTTCGGCCAAACGCAGACAAATGTTCTTCAGGTCAACGCTGTCCTAAAGTAAGAACAGAGACGTGCGCAGGAATGAGACCAAGAGAACGTGACTCTATCCATCAGTTTATACGTTATTAATGATTGTTAAGGATGCTTACCTTTGGAAATACTGATAATATATTACCGTCCTTTGACTCGTCGGTGTACATGCCCTCCTCTATCGCGATTATCTGGGAGAGAGTGTCCATCAGGCGCGAGAACATGCTTTCGCGCGCTCTTTCCGCGATTGTCATACCCCTTCGGCGCATAGACATGTCTATGCTTCGGCCTGCCTGAGTTTTAGTCAAGGTGCCACGGCACACATGGGTGACCAGAGGGCTAACCTCTTTGTTGCCTCCGTAAGTGGATGGAGTAATCCTTCCATTCTGCGTGTTACGAGTGCGCACCTGATACAGGAGTGCCAAGGCTTCCATCTGCCAAGCGCGGTACCGACCCTCCATCCTTCTACAAAACCTGCTGCAGACTCCACACCTTCAGTTAGTGGTGGGAAAGCTGTATGATTCAGGTCTGCCGGTGAGAAGGCTATAAACCTATCGTCAAAGGTATCTTTAACTGACTAAACGACACCTAAACAATTGTCTGGGTGTGGTTAAATGCCAGTCGTTAACATACATTCGGCTGAGCCTAAACACTGCCTGGAATTAAACAATAAGCCAGATATCTAAAAGTTAATTCTACAATTAACAATTGTGGTGTTTGTCCATAATATCACTCAACTGAAAGCTAAGCTTTGTTAGATAAGAGAGCTACAACGCATAGCCTATGTATATCATTTACAAACACACAAATAAACTTGCCTCACCCCATACCAAATACTGAACTGTATCATCAGGCCAGTGTAGCTTGATTTTTTTTTTTGTATTGTTGTGTTCGTGAGAACATTGTTCCCATTTTCAGTGGAGTAGTAGACAGATCACGAGAACTACACGTGAACTACAAGTGCAAAGATGCGCAGAAAAAAAGACACAAGTCAGCAGCAGATCACAGGAAGGCGACGCAACCAAAGAATATAACGAAACCAAAGGGTAGAGACACAATCTACCAACCAACTTGGTTTAGGGGCAGACAAGGGGGGATGGGAAAGCCACCAATCCTGGTGTCATGGTGTTGGTCTGATAGCTAGCAATACTGCTCTCAGTAGTGAGAACTCATACATAATAAAAGGCCCTGCCCATACGTTTAACGTCTATGGGTTTTGTAGACCTCTATCCAATGAAATGTTTATAGCAAATAAAGGCCTATTATTCTTGGGAAGTGTATCTTCACTTCTGTTAACTTATGTAGGCTACAGCGGCACTTTTAATACTATGGAGAGTCCTTTTCTTAACGGAACTCCCTCATGGCATGACATATTCTGTGACTTAGTGATACTCTTGTAGTGAAAAACAACTGTTTACAAATCTTAGAGATTATATTCAATGAAACCAGAAGTCTGAGTGCAATAAACTGAAGTTTTATTCAATCCTGCAGAAATTTCATCCAAAACGAGAGTGGTGGTCCATGGAGCAGCTCTGACTAAAAAACCAAGCGCACTACCTATTTAAAAGGGCATATTCTGTCACTAAATTCCAAAACATCTTTCAAGATGCCAAAACAGCTGTGTCCTTATCAGTAGTTTCACCCCTCCCGGTTATGATGGCAAGGCTTTTTCGTAGGGACTTCTAGCCTATATGCTCCTTGATGAATTCCGCATCCCCTTATCCATAAACGTTTTAATTCATATTTGGCCGTCTCTGTACGCCTGCACCTGTGTGATCTTGTTTTGAAATATAGGCATCTCTGCTTGGCCTGACCTTCATCCCTACACACAGGCCCGTCTGCCTGGCACACAGGCTAATCTACGCGTAGGCCTGTCTGGCTGGCCTGACCTTGGTCTGTGCACACGGGCCATTCTGTTTGAACTTTCATAACACCCATTGATGCACACAGCCCTTATGACCCAAGTTATGACAACTGCTTCATGTTCACCACACCACTGGATTTTAACCATAATTCTCAACAATACCTCTGTCAACACTGCTACTAAATAATGTCCATTAGCCAGACATATCGGGTGAAACCTATTTAGAGAGCAAATGGCATCTGGTTTGAGATACCCATGGAGACTACATAATGTTATCTTATCAGCTGTGTGGAAGCTAGGATTCTTATTCTGCACTTTTCACTTGTTAACTCGAGCAGTTTTGTCAGATAGGAGAGAGAGAGGGGAGAAATATAGAGAGGGGTACAAAGCAAAAGGGGGCTGTGATAGCAGACTCCTCCATGGCAGTGCTAATCAGAAACAGTGGAGAGATAAGAGGCTTATAGAGTAAAGCACTGCATTTCTCAGAAACAATCATGGGGATAGAGTGTAGTGTTAAATCTATGAGTGTCAATCAATTCAATACAAAAACAGCTTTCTGGGTGGCATGGATAGCTGGAAGACACAGGACATGAGGAAACAAGAAACCCAAACCCCAGTTTGAGTATGTTTTGAGTGTTAGAAGTGGAGGTTGGATGCATGACAGATGATCAAGTTTTGAGAGTTGTAAGAGAATGAAGCTGGGTGAGGTTTTTCATTTATTTGCAAGCATACACCCCCTCTATGCTACATGCTATTGCTAACAAAGAAAGCAGTTCAACAAAGAGGCTCCGATTTTCACTCATGCATGACGCCAGCAGGTGGCAGTATAATATTTCACATAATTTAACCACAAACTGAATCCTTTCCCTCTGAATCCTTTCCCCCCCACCCTTTGATTATATTAACACCTAGTATTTAATCCAATAAAATATGTTTTATCTGCAGAATATTGCTCATATACGCTTCTCTGGGCCACAACAGATTGGTGTTTTTACAGTAGAGCTCCGCAGGTGAGTTATAAAATGTGACAACTCCCAATTAAAAAAAAACACAATTACCATCACAAGAACCAGACACACAAGAGCACACAAACACTGCCTGGTTTAAAAACATCCTTTAATAGGCCCGTGCCACACACATCCACACACTCACACACATACTAGTGAAAAATAATGCTCCTACAAAAAGAACACTACAATTATCGTTTGTGTGTTTTTTTCATGTCCCACAATATCTTTTCTTTAAATAAAATTACTTCAAGTACTCTGACTTGGGTACAAAATAAAACTGTTCTAGCTGCCTCCAGTAGGCCACAACACAGAGCAAGAGAGAGATAGAGAGAGAGATAGAGAGAGAGAGAGAGAGAGAGAGAGAGAGAAAGAAAGTAAGTAAAAAGAAAGGAACAGAGAGATATAGTGAACGAAAGATAGAGACTCACAACACAGTGGTCACAGATGCTGTTCTCCTTTCTGTGGCAAGGCAGATAGAGGGATGGGGGGCATCACTGAAAAAATACTCCTGACATTTCTTTTTTTTCCACACAGATAGATATGAATACAGTATGTCCATTTAAGTGGGTGTGTTCGATATATTAAAAAATAACAGTAATAATAATAACAATAATAATAATGTTACAAAAAATGAAAATAAAAATATTTTCCTACACCCCTATCTGTTCAGGGCAGGCACTACCAAGTTTTAAGGAGACCACAGTGTTCGCAGTGGATATGTATGCGCAGAATTGTACAACCAATATATGTTCCATCACTATTTTTTTCCTTTTGTTTTTAAGACTTAACATAAGGAGAATGCTACAATCGTTCCTAAGGCAATAAACCATATCTGATGTCTGAAACAATATTTACACATCATCATTCCCAGACTGAATATTGACATTACTAGACAGTTATATACATGAGGGCGGTCACTGCCAGAGAGAGAGAGAAAGTAAGAGAGAGAGAGAGAGAGAGAGAGAGAGAGAGAGAGAGAGAGAGAGAGAGAGAGAGAGAGAGAGAGAGAGAGAGAGATGCAGTTTCTACAGTCGAGCTGTTTTGAAAACTCCATATGTCCTCTGGCATGAAGATCAGTGTAAACAGATTCCTTGTTTTTCTGGTGATTTTTTTCTTTTCTTTTTTTTTCTTGATTTGATTTTCATATTTGGAGAAGAGAGAAAAAAAAACAACAGAACACACAAAAAACAAATAAACATTCCAGAAGTTTTTTTTAAAGCAGTTTTTTGTTTTGTTTTGTTTTTGCCGTTTCTTCCTTTTCATAGAAAATGAAGACTGGACCTTTATTTTGAATTTGTATTTTTTTTCCGCTTTTTATTTATTTACTTTCATAAATAATTAATAATAAAAAATTAAATACATTCACTATTAATATTAACCATAAAGTTCTTAAAAAATATATTTACAGGTAGTGGAAAGTGTTTTATCTAGTTACAGCTCTGATGGTTGTAGTTTCAGTGCCATGTTCTTCCTTTTTTTCTGTCTTTTAAGGAAATGGTATTGCACGAAGACCCTCCCCCCCTACTAGTCAGGGCCTCTTTGGGTATGAGTGTGTGTGAGGGATCCAAACGAGTGGTTTATTGGGGACAGAGAAGCCAGGCCTGGTCGAGAGAACGTTTCCCCAAGGGCACCGGAGCGACAGCAGTGATCAAACTCCTCCGTCCGTCCGTGACGGAGGAGTTTGTGAAGTCAAGTGTTTCTGAAATGTCCACTGCCAAAAGAGCGAAGAGCTGACTGGGCAACACACGGGGAGAGAGATGGATGTTGGTAAGGAGAAAGAGTGTGAAAGAAAGAGAGAGAGAGAGAGAGCGAGAGAGAGAGAGAGAGAGAGGTAGATAGAGGAGAAGAGAGACAGAGAGGGAGAGAGAGTGAGGTGTCTTAGTTCGTCTGCTTCAGCAGCTCTGTCCAGCGCTTCTCGAAGAACTTCCTCATGTTGTGCCCGGCCCGGCCGATGTCTGAGTTGTCCTCGTTGAACTTCTCACAGTTCTCGAACACCAGGTTCACGTCGATGATGAACGTCTCCAGATTCTGATACCTGGAGGACAGAGAAAGAGTCCATGAGACAGAGTAGTGGGGCTTAAGCACAGAGTTTATATCTGAATCCTGTTGGAATCATATGGAAGCAGGTCATTTTCATTGGTCAAAGGATGGATGAAGGATGGAATCATATGGAAGCAGGTCATTTTCATTGGTCAAAGGATGGATGAAGGAGGGAATCATATGGAAGCAGGCCTTTTCATTGGTCAAAGGATGGATGAAGGATGACACACACAGCTGGTGACATGTAGGAAGGTAGAGAGTGGACCTGATAGCTGCACACAGAGCAACTCCTAACACATTTCCAATTTAAAAGGAGAACTGAGCCATGAAGAACATTGTCATTAACGGCTATCTCTCATGCCCGTGTTGTTTTAAAAGGAAGAGATAGACAGCAGAGTGTCTGTACTATACTATGGACTATAGAATATATTACATATTATTGTATCGAACTCGAATGGATAATTCAGTTTGTGCTGCACTGACAATCAAGTCTTATATGTGTGGTATGATTGAGCAGATAAAGGCAGCCTTTATGTTTTGGGGTGGTTTAATAGAGCTTAATAATAGATATCACTCAGCTTCTGTGTGTTTGAATAAGGTGGTTTAAGTATTTATAAAAAAGAACCTGGTGAATTTTCACCCGGGAAGTATAGCAAACAACTATTTCAGTGTAAGTGAAAGTCCTCTCTGGCAAGTGTGTGAGTGAGAGACTGAACACTCATTATTTGCTAATGAGCCGCTGATGTGTGCGTGAGAGGAATCACAACACTCACTGGCTGCTAACGAGCTTCTCACGGATGGTGGAGAAGTCCATGGGCTTCTTGATGACCTTGCGGTAGCCGGCGACAGATTTCGGATTGACGGGCGTCAGGAAGGGCCAGGCGTCCTGGTGGTTCTCCAGCTCCGCCAGCAACACCCTGCACACACAGACACACACACACACACACACACACACACACACACACACACACACACACACACACACACACACACACACACACACACACACACGCACACACACACACACACACACACACACAGACACACAGACACACACACATGCAGGTGAGGAGGTCATCGACGCGCCAATTATCTATCCTTTGTCCCTTAATGGGTGAATTCTTCACCAATCAGCAGACAGATGATGTTTTGGTCATTCACACCATGACTCTCTACTGCATACCTGCACAAGCCCAGGTCTCTGTTGTTGTCCTTGGCCGTCTTGGCGCGCTTCACACACACCGGGCTGTCCTGTTTGGCAGCCGGAGGTGGGGTGCTCTTTTTGGTGTCCTTGGCTCCCTTTTTGGGTGGAGTGCTAGGGCCAGCCTTGGCCCCTGCCGGTGGCCCCATGGCCCCTGTGGCAGCACCAGCAGCACCACCAACAGCGGCACCATCAGCAACAGCAGCAGTAGCAGTAGCAGTAGCAGTAGCTGTAGCAGTAGTAGCAGCAGCAGCGGTAGCAGCCGCAGCAGAAGCGGCAGCAGGCTCCACCTCTGCGGGCTCTGCTTGCTTTCTGTTGCGTTTCGCTGCCTCGTTGCCCCTCCTTGCTGAAGCTGGCGACTTGGTCGGAGGTTTTCTATTCTTATTGGGAGACTGGGTGCTGGCCTGAGACAGAGGCAGAGGAAGAAAAACACAGATATTACAATCACAGCCCTTTTCAGTCTTTATTTCAGTGAACTTCAGCACAGGCTGGTGCTCTGTTATACTGTCCTTGCCACTGCAGAGTCAGACTCCATGGTTATGGAACCATGGTTTGGGAACCTATATAAACCCATTTTTTACAACTAATTTTTACAACTAACAAAGCCAGGAACCTATATAAACCAATTTTTACAACCAACAAAGCCAGTTATCCCAATATCTTTGGGCTACATCAGCATATAGCTCTGCCGTCTAGGTGGATGAAAAACGCTTCTGGTTTTGCCCTACATAAGTCTGATCCTCCTTTAATTTCCTGAACCACAAATGAAAGTGTGTGTTTGTGTGTGTGTGTGTTTGAGTGCTTGTGTTAGTGTGTGTGTGTGTGTGTGCGTTACCTTGGTGATGCAGGATGGGCAGTACCAGTCTCCCTCGGGGATGGTGAAAATCTTGGGCTTGTGGCAGTAGGTGTGGCAGCCCTTGTCACAGCCGTCACACAGCAACAACAGGTCCTCATTATCCCCCTTCCTGCAAATCTGACAGTACTACACACACACACACACACACACACACACACACACACACACACACACACACACACACACGCACACACACACACACACACACACACACACAAATACAAACACACCAGATTACTAATCGCCAATATTAAGCTACAATATTTAAGAACAATGTCATGAATAAAATAAAACGTCATGATGTCACACACATCACACTCTCTCTCTCTTACTCTCTCTCTCACACACACACACAAACACACACACTTAACTTACCACTTTCATGATGGACCTCTCCCAGGCGATGGACTTCTGCAGCTGCTGCAGGCACATGGCCAGCTGGGAGGAGCTCCTCACCTCAGTCATGGCTTTCCTCCACATCTTCAGACCCGGAGCCACCTCCTCCTCGCTCCTACAGACAACAAACACACACACACACACACACACACACACACACACACACACACACACACACACACACACACACACACACACACACACACACACACACACACACACACACACACACACACACACACACACACACACACACACACACACACAGACACGCACACACACACACAAATGTGTGGCGGGATTAGAGACAAACTCCAACTCCTAACACCTAAAAATAGTATGTTAAAAGTATAATAATAAATATCTATCTAATCCCAGAAGAATTGTCACACAAGCATAGCGACAAAAGGTACAGTGTTGAAACAATTGGAACAAGTGGAACCCCACACCAGGAAACATCCCCAGAGCCTGTCTGCACGGGACGAAGGTACCGTTCGGTCACATACACACATGAAACGCACACAGACATCAAACTACTGGTGACGCATGCTACACCGAGCTCCAGAAGCTGGCGCACACAAGATGGGTGAAGTGTTGGGAACATTTATGCCGGCTGTCGTCATGGATGACGACTCGACACACCATGCAGAGGCAACAAAAACACTCGGAGACGGGGAGTCCGCGCAGGCGCCCCAAACGCTCCGCAGACAGACTAAAGCAGCCAGCCGCAGCAGGATTGGACTCAAAGGAAAACACATAAAGTGAAAACAAGGACAGCAGAAAATAGCTGCCATGAAAGCACAAACACACAACAGCGCCACCTTGTGGTTAACATTAAAGCATAGAGAGAGAGAGAGCTTTTTGGCTTCCATTGGACGGATTATTTAAAGTAACAGTATGCAACAATTTGTACTTCAGGATTAGGATAAGAAGTTTTACCTTAAAATAACAGCTTGAAAAAAATTGGGGAGCTACAATGACTTTTAATATGGAGAATCACCTCTGTGCCATTGCTATACCAGGGTCCTTAGGCTTATAACTGCTAAATGTAAGATTGCCTGACGCCGCCCGGCTTTCTACTGTCTGCCAAACTAGTAAGTAGCTTATTTGGTGCCTTGCTTTGTCTTGTGTTGCACTTGCT
>NC_137922.1:12119815-12122315 GCF_963457725.1 Sprattus sprattus | reverse complement strand
ACAAATGGACATGCAATACTGTCTCTGGCCACCAAGGGGAGCCGAGAGCAACATCCATTTTTTTGCGCTTCAGTGCTTTCTGCTTTTTAGGGAAATCAGTCTCTAACTCTGCCTACAGCAGACACACAGCACAGTGGCCTACTGATCACAGCACTGCCTCCCTGACTGAAGAACATGTGCCTTTAACTGACTTAGCTTTGCCTGACTTCACCTCAGTGTTCCGCATCAGATTTTCCTCTCTTTAGTCCTCGGGGGTGCTAACTCCGCTAACTCAGACGCTTCTGACCAAGCCCTCGCATGACTCCTGACCCAAACTCAAGCTATGCTAAACCGTGGCCCCCGGATACCCTGGCCTACAGCTGTAAACAAAACAGGATTTCACACCGGCTCAAAGCGACATGGATCCACTGAACAGGATTTGGAATCCATTGGCCACGGTAGCCATGCTGTTTCCAAGGCCTCGGCCTCTACAGTGTCTGCTTCCCGGCCACTTCTTTTGTCAGCTCCTCTTTTGTACACTCAAGGAATTTGGATCTGACAGATTACTAATGCATCAGTCACTGCTTTACATCTACTCTGCCCTCGTCAGCGTCTCAACCTCTCTCTGCCTTTGTCTTCCTAAAGTACAAGCAAGTGTCTTGAGTGTATAACTGTTACTAAATGCATTTGTGAAAATGTTTATTTATTTTTTTCCTGCACACATGTATGCTTATGTATGTGGTATGGGAAGTGTGGCTATTGATGTGGTCACGTTGTGGTCTGCAACACACACACAAAATCCATGTAGGGCCTTGTGTATGAGAGATAAGATTTTATGTGTTTACATTTCCGCATGTGTTTGTGTGAGAGAGAGAGAGAGAGAGAGAGAGAGAGAGAGAGAGAGAAAGATAGATAGAGAGAGAGTGTGTGTGTGTGTGTATTTGAGCGCATAGTCACCTTGTGGTCAGCGAGGCACATGTCCTCGTTGGGCTTCTTCATCTCGCGGGCGATCTCCATCTCCAGCCGCCGCAGCTCCATCTTCCTCTCCAGCTTCTGGCGCTTCTCGTCGCGCTTCTCCTGGCGCAGGCGCTCGCGCTCCTGAGGCACACGCGCAGCATCGACACGTCACACCGCAGCACATAGCAGCGCACACAATTGCTTAGTTGAGTGTGTTGCTTCTGTTATTATCTATTTGCTTTTTTATTTAATGATTTATTCAAAACGTTTGTGATCTAATTGTTTTGTTTCTGTTTTTTCTATTTGTTTTGATATTTAATTGTGATTGTGATTTAATTATTCAGCACTTTGGTCAGCGTGAGCTGTTTTTAAATGTGCCTTATAAATACATTTGACTTGACTTGATTTGACAATGAAACACAACACAACCCAACACACATCAGTCCACTACAGTCCAATCAATACAGTGCATTAATAGAGTGGTGGTGCTGAGGACACCTCCACAGCTAGCTAAGTGCATCACAACACATAGGTTGCCAGAGTTGGTAAAAGGATGTTGTACACATCCAAAACAACACGCTAAGAGTTTGAGAATACTAAACGACACCAAGTGCAGACGACACAGACGTCATAGTTTTGCAGAGTCCAGAGGTCATTAGGTTCGGGTCGCGTGGCGTACCTCGGCCTTCTTGCGAGCATCCACGGCCTTCATCAGCATCACGTGCTGCCTCCTTCTCTCCCTCTCCTGCCGGAAGAGAGAAAGAGAAAGCGTGAGAGGGTGGGAAAGCCAAAACGAGTGGAGAGATGATAAAACAAATGTATGCGAGGGACGGAACAGGTGCTATGTGCAGACAAGACAATTGACAGCCTCTGATAGCATGTTCAGCAGACAAAGAGAACAAGAGAAGAGAAAAAGAGAATGAGAGAAGGAGAGAGAGAGAACGTGAAAGACAAGATACCTCACCATGACCATGACGGGCGGCTTTTTTTTGTTTTTTGGGGAGTTTTGAGGGGTGTCTGAGCAGAGGTTTTAGGACGACAACCGAAAAAAGCGAAGGGGGGGGGGGGGGGGGAAAGGGGGGGAAAAAAGCAACAAGAACATGTGATTGGAGGAAAAAAAAACAAAAAGAAGCATTCAGTGCATCTGGGGTTAGCCCTTCTACTGTATGCTGCTTTAGAGAGAGGCTGCCAGGGGCAGGGAGAAAAAGAAAGACAAAAACAGGAAAGAAGCGGCAGAACATGGCTCCTCATCCTACTGTGTGTGTGTGTGCGTGGGTGTTTGTGTGTGTGTGTGTGTGTGTGTGTGTGTGTGTGTGTGTGTGTGTGTGTGTGTGTGTGTGTGTGTGTGTGGCCCAATACACCAGTCAGTGTTCGGCAGACTACACTATAGATGATGTGGACTCATAGCGTCCATCCATCTTACTGAGGACAGTAGATCCGTAATGCTTACAGATACAAAGCAAGCAAATTGTTCTTCAGAGAACAATGTGTCCATGTAATTTATGTCTAACAATATATTTATTGATCCTATATTACATCACAAAGAGTACTGCAAGTCTTTCTA
>NC_137922.1:12102315-12112315 GCF_963457725.1 Sprattus sprattus | reverse complement strand
CTGAAAGATCCTTCAAACCCAGAGGCGAAAATGAATGGTCTTGAGAGTGCCAATCAAATGCCGACTGATCATTAAACAGCAGTTAGAGAACAGAGGCTGAGGAGAGATAGAGAGAGAGAGTGTGTGTGTGTGTGTGTGTGTGTGTGTGTGTGTGTGTGTGTGTGTGTGTTTGTGTGTGTGTAAAAACATACCCCATTTCCAGAGGAATTCGCAGCTCCTCCTCACTAATCACCCTCTTCCTCTTTGCTGAGCCTACAGGGAACACAAACTGGTTACTCACATACACAAAAACACACACACAAAGACTCGTAAGCACACAGACTGCGGACTTACCAGACATTCACACGCGCACACACACACGCACACACACGCACACACACGCACACACACAAACGTCTGACTCCCTACAAAACATTTCTCAATCTCCTAACCTATGATATGCCATGAATGCCCTCTACTGATGTTAAGAGTCTGACCAAGCAGGCCAATGATGCTCCACCAGTCACATACCTAGTTTCATTCATTTCTACAGTATGATGACTGAGCTGGAAAGATGGCGAAAGAGAGACAGAGAGATCTAGGAGAGAATAATGGAGAGGTGGAGGAAGGCCAGAGACAGAGGAGAGAGAGAGGAAGATGAAAGAAAGACGGCAAAACACGGAGAAGAAAAAGGAACTTTGAAAGGTTACCAGGGTACACTGAGGAGAAGAGGTAATTGAATTTGATGATACATAAAGAACAAAGCAGAGAGAGAAAAAGACAAAGAGAGAGTGAGAGAGAGATAGAGAAAGAGATAGAGAGTGAGAGAGAGTGAGATAGAGAGGGCAAGAGAGAGAGATAGAGAGAGAGAGATAGAGAGAGAGAGAGAGAGAGAGAGAGAGCAACGGCAGAGGAGAGGAGAAGAGAGAGAGAGAGAGAGAGAGACAGCAAGGGCAGAGGAGAGGAGAAGAGAGAAAGAGAGAGACAGCAAGGGCAGAGGAGAGGAGAAGAGAGAGACAGGTAGAGGAACAACCTCTCCTCAAGGCCAACCCAATCAACCCTCCCCTCCAGCTCTCAGCAGGTGTGGACCAGAATCCACAGGAGGTGACACTGCAGCATCCAGCCAGCAGGAGACACACACACACACACACACACACACACACACACACACACACACACACACACACACACACAGACACAGACACAGACACAGACACAGACACAGACACACACACACACACACACACACAGACACACACACACACACACACACACACACACACACACACACACACACACACACACACAGCCACACACACAGCCACACACACACACACACACACACATGTGTCCTTGCACTCTCACATGTTGTTTGTGTGTGAGTATTTTATTACTATCATCCCTTCCTACAGGTGACCCTCAAACCCCCAGACCCCTTTGCCAACCCTTCCATACCTGGGGGCGTGCTCCCCAAAGAGTAGGAAGAGGATGGAGAGCTGTGATAGGTCAGAGCGCCTGCGCTGGTCACAGTGGTGGGCGTGACCATGCCGGTGGGCTTGATGACCTGCAGGTTGAGTGGCGAGCAGTCGGAGAGGCTGTGATTGGCCGAGGCGGAAAGCCGGGCGTGGTCTTTGGTGGTGAGCTTCTCTCCCTCCAGGGCGCCGCCGCTGCCGGACGTGGCCGCGTCACCGCTGCTCTTCTTCTTCTTCTTCTTCTCCGAGCCGTTCAGATCGCCGTCAGAGTTACTGTCGGACTCTGAGGAGCGCCGGAGGAGACGGAGAAAGGAAGAAGGGATGCAAATGGGGGAAGACAGAACGAAACAGAGGAGAAAAGAGGAATAAAAATGATAAGGCAGTTTGTCAGACTCTCATAGATCTGAATATGACTGGACGTAGCCTATTCTCAGACCCCTACACCCTCCAGCCAGCTTCTAGGACAGTGGTTCTTAACCTTATTGGAGGTACTGAACCCTGCAAGCTTCATCAGTGCATTCGCCGAACCCTTTCGTAATTTGAAAAATAAAATATGATTTCTTCAAAACGTAGGTATGTATAAAAACGCCCCGACATCGCTAGTGTGAACTGGGCTATACTGTGTGTGTCTTGACCCCTGCCGAACCCCTGAAAGTGACTCAACGAACCCCTGGGGTTCGATCGAACCCAGGTTAAGAACCACTGTTCTAGGACAATCAACAATCTAAATATGTCCCTCCTGTGGGGACCTATAGAAGCATACGTCATGAATGAAATATCTTTACTGAAGCACTAAACAGAGTGAAACTGGAGGGCAGGGGTGAACATCTCACCTGAAAGGCTGTCATCAGAGTCCTCCTCATCCTCGTCCTCTTCGTCCCCCAAGTCGTCGTCTTCATCGTCGTCATCATCCCCCGAGTCGTCCGAGTCCTTGCTGCTGGCAGCGAGCTCGCCCTCGGGCAGCGCCCCGTGCTGGAACAAGTCCACCAGCGACTGCGCCAGGTGGTTCTGCGCGTTGCCCTTCCACGCCGCCAGGGCTTTGGGGGACTTGCTCTTGCGCGAGCCCCGGGCTCGGCCACCCTCGGTCGGGGCGGGGGCCGCCAGAGGGGTGGCGCTCTGGAGGGCCCCCACCGCGGAGAGGGCGGCCGGGGGCTGGGTGCGACTGCTCCCCGTGCTGAGGTTGACCGGCAGGGAAGTGTCGGCGACGGATGTAGGGGTGTAGGGGGCCCCCTTGCTGGGCTGAGCCCTGGGGGCGCGGGGTTTGGTGGTGAGGGCCAGCGGGGCGTCCTGGGCGGGGGGCTGCTGGATCACCCCGTTGGGGATGTGCAGACCCAGCAGGCCGGGGGGCAACAGGAGCCCTGAGACCTCCGAAGGGACCTTGGTTCGAGAGCTGAGGCCCTCGGGGGTGAGTTTGGGAGGGGGCAGCGAGGAGGAGGACGAGGAGGAAGAAGAGGAGGAGTGGACACCAGACCTCCTGCTGGTCTTGGAGGAGCCAGACTGCCTCTTGAGGGGGAGAGGGAAGGCCTGCTCCTGAGAAAGAAAAGACTAGGACAGAGAAAGACAGAAAGAGAGACAGAGGCCGGGGGCGGGGGGGGGTGGGGGGTGGGGGGTGCACAGACAGAAAATCACGTAATTGCACCGGCTGTCGCCCTGCATCATTGCTGGTGGTGGAAGTGCTATAAACACAATGCCCCTAACACACACACACACACACACACACACACACACACACACACACACACACACACACACACACACACACACACACACACACACACACACACACACACACACACACACACACACACACACACACACACACACACACACACACACACACACACACACACACACACACACACACACACACACACACACAGCCTTACACATTGTGTCTTAATCACCCAGTCTGGGAAACAATGGCTGCCCGGCAGAAGAAATCATTTAGGGCATTGTGTTGAGTCAAAGGCAGTGAAAAGAGGATTGATTGTGTGCCCTGAAAGAGAAAAAGGGGAGAGGAACGGAGAGATGGAGGAACGGAGAGAGGGAGGAAGGGACAGAGGGAGGGAGGACTAAAAAGTCCTAATGCTCTGACAGAGGGCTGTGTTTCACACGCACTGGTGAATTATGGCCAGGCAACATGTGGGATTTTTTTTAAGTCATAGGCTTATCATTCAGACGGGCGTCTGTGTTTATGCACACACACACACACACACACACACACACACACACACACACACACACACACACACACACACACACACACTCTCACACACACACACACACACACACACACACACACACACACACACACACTCACACACACACTCACACACACACACACACTCACACACACACTCACACACACACACACACACACACACACACACACACACACACACACACTCACACACACACACACACACACACTAACGCACACATGCGTGAGGCAGACACGAGACACAATAAAGACACACCAACACAGAGAGACCTTGTTCTAGGTCAATTCAACACATTTGAATAAGGTATATTCACTCTCCCCCTCCACACACACTAAACACACTCTTAAACTCTGACACTTAACAGTCACAGAAAGGCCACCGAAGCCTGTCCAATACATACATAATTTAACTATTTTCTAATTCTATTAAAACAATCCAAGCTCAAACGAAGCTTGTTTTTTTTTATAATTTGTTAAATCCTGGCAGTAATTTCACAGCCAAAGAAGAGGGGAGCTGACGAAAAGGGAGCTTGAGAAAGTGGAGACTTTAAAAAAAAAAAAGAAGAAGAAAAAAATGAAAAGAAAAACAAAGAAAGTGTCTTGCTAAGAAGTTGCGAGTTAATTGCTTGTCGGCTTTGCACAAGTAATTCCAATAAAGCTGATGGCATTGTCGCTTTCATTTAGCAGTGCATGCTACACAGCAGGGAGCTCTATCAACCTAAGATAAGAGAGGGTCTCTCTCTCTCTCTCTCTCTCTCTCTCTCTCTCTCTCTCTCCCTCTCTGTCCCTCTCTCTCTTGTTTTCTGACCTTTGCAGAGTCAATAAAAAGGAGACAGATGGTGAATATGAATAGACTGAAAGCAGGCTAAAAGTGGAAAGACCGGTGGCTGTTAGAGTGGAAACAGTGGCGAGAAGCTGTTTTTTTTTTTTTACTGCTCTCAAACTAAATGTGCCGTTACATTTAAAACCTTTATACGCTTTATTTCGCCTTCTCCCCCAAAACCGCACTCGTAACATTCTCTCTGCGACTGAATGACTGACTGCCAAGACTACAGGCCTGGAGATGCTGTAGTCACACACACACACACACACACACACTCAAACTAAATCCCAATGCCTTACTAATAAACACACTCTCAATCCCTCTTATTACACAGACACACACACGCATATCATGAAGCCTAGACACATAAACACACTCACACAAACCCACAACTCCCCACACATACACAAATAATCACAAACACACACACAAGCACACATACACACACACACACACACAGAGCGCACTCGCTACATTCACTTAGTCAAGTCAGTATAGTTGCTGTTGCACCTACCTGCTGGAGGCGGAACTGTGTGAGGTGGGCCAGCGATGCCTGCAGAAGCTTCCGGCTGGCGGAGGCCTCCAGCAACGGGTTGGGGGTCTTGAGTGGAGAGGGGGCCTTGGACCTGGGGGCCCGTGGCGAGGGCGAGAGGGAGGGGGGCTTCGGGGAGGAGGAGAGGGGCAGGGGCCGGGGCGGTGAGGGCACCGACAGCGGCTTGGGGGAGGAGCACAGCGAGAGGGGGAGTTGCTGCGGGGACGAGGGGCGGGGCCTGGCCGAGGACGACGCCGGCGGCGACAGGGAGGGGGGCGAGGCCTTTGAGGAGATGGCGGCCAGGTGCTGGGGCGAGGAGGAGCCATCGCGCCCCCTCGGGTGGGCGATCAGGGCCAGAGGTTTGGCGCTAGCCGCTAGCCCGATGGCCTGGATCACGCTGGTGTGGGCCGGGGGTGGGGAGGGGGGCGGCTGCATGGAGGGAAGCAGCGGGTCGAGGGGTCTGGAAGGCTTGGGTTTGTCTCTCTTGAGCCCAGAGGTAGGGGTTAGTAGCTGCAGACAGAAGAAGAGTAGAGGGGGTCAGTCAGTCATCAGACAGGCAGAAACATCTGAACATCTGGACACCTTCACAGATAGATCTCTGAAATCCCAATCTAATGTGACCCTTCAAAGACCCTTTAAAATGACTGCTTATAAATATCTATATATATCTATCTATATACAGTATGTGCACAGAGACACACACACACACACACACGAGGCAGGCAAATGTCTGAGTTTAACCTTTGCTTTCTTCTTTTGTCGCTCCTTCTCCGAGTCCGACTCGTCGCTCTCTTTGCTCTGGTCGTCGTCGTCCTCTTCGTCGTCATCCTCGTCTTCCTCGCCCAGGTCGTCCAGGTCGCTGCTGCTCACGCCGTCGAGGTCGCTGTCGGAGGAGCCTGATTCGCTGTCGCTCACAGCCGAGCCTGTGCCCGCCTTCTTACGTAGCTTCTGCAACAGCAGAGTAGAACTCTGACTCTGACGCTTCAAATTACAATACAGGGTAGTTTAATATCATATACTGTACAATAGAGCATGGCATTTACACTATGCTTAATCCAATCACTTTTGGTGCAACTTGATTCTTTAAGACAATTACAAAGTTATAAGCGAAGTTAAAAAAAGAAGCCATGCATGTCAAACACATATTACAGTGTACCATTAGATCATTGTGCATTATAATATACTGTAGATTAGTAAAGCATGTCTGAATATAATAATACTTTGCAATGTAGGTCCTCCATATCCCAGTTCCAATTCTTATCCTGCAACTTGGCAATGTTGTACTTTGGTCAGCTGAGTTAAATAGCCTTGTCATAATCATGATAGCAACATTACGTATATTTAACATGCCCACCCAGTTTCCATACCAATTTGACATCCCTAAGTCCACTGTAGTCCTGTATGTATTTATGACCGGCTCATCTGCCTCACCTTCTCTTTAGGCTTCTGCCCGCTGCTCTTGTCCAGCAGCTCCGCTGTGCTGCTGTCGAGGGGGCTGCTCTTGTGGGCACGGGGCTTTGAGCCGGGGGCCTTGGCCTGGTCTGGCGTGCCGTGCGCTGAGCCCAGGGTGCTGCTGATGCTGCCTTTGCTAAGGGCGGAGGAGGACACCACGGTGCCATTTAGCGCCCCGTTCACACCTGCAGGCAGGAAGCAGACCGGTCGCCAGTTAGAACCCTTTAGAACATCTTATTTTGCCGCTTTCACACACACCTTCAGAGGCGCTGCAGCCGAAGCAGCAAGTTAGTGTTTATTAACGTGGTTCTTGCTTATTCAGGCCTGTATTTTTTCTTCAAGTACTCAATGAACAAGATTGCAACTCTCATCTCACCTGAGCTCAGTTAATCTGCAAGATCTGCTCAGACAAGAACGAGTGAACAAAGAGTGCTGTATTGTAATAGTCCATGATGAGATTACAGGCAGTGATGCCATTACAGAGTTGTGCTAAATGGCAGCCAAACAGGGATTACATGGGGGGGATGTTCTGGGAGGCAAAATTTGACATTTACACGTCGAAAAACAGTGCTCAAAATCAGCCAGCATGTCCCAAAGCTGATTTATCTCAGTGTTATAGCTGTAGTGCCCACAAGAAAGCAGTGACACCCCTTTACATTCCCCCTCTGTGTTTGAAGCAGTAGAAACAGACAGTAATCTCGGCATAACTGCCAGGCAGAGGACTAATACACACACACACACACACACACACACACACACACACACACACACATTAGATGTGTTGGACTATGTTTAATGTGAGCGGATTGTTCGTCTGTAACAGAGCTGAGTTTTTAAAGCTGGTGAATTATTCATGGGCCTGTTGAATATTATGCATGACGCAGCCAGAAACAGATGCTGTGTCATTAGCATCCGCAGTGTAGAAACGTGGCATTGTCCCCACACTAATACACACACATGTACACATACACACACATGGTAACTGCAGTGCTCAGCGTCTGTTTACCAACACTGTCCATGAGTATGACAACATTAATGAGCTTACTGAGTGGTTGAGAGAGAGAGAGAGAGAGAGAGAGAGAGAGAGAGAGAGAGAGAGAGGGGGGGGGGGGGGGTTCTCTATGTCTTTCTGTGTTGGTTTTATACATGTTCCCCTTGCAGTGGTCTGTAACAGGAAATCACACATAGACCCCCACACACGTAGTACCCAAACACATTTAAGCACCTACTCATAAATGGCACAAACTGGCAGACAAACACACACACACACACACACACACACACACACACACACACACACACACAGTGAAAGAGAGAGATGAAGTAGACCAAGAAAGAAGACGACGAGAGAGAGCTCAGAAGGGGTCTCCAGTGGTGAGAGAGACACAGAGATGCAGCAGGACAAGACAGCTGGGATGCAGAGGGCAGAGGAGGGGCTCACCCTTGGTGGATCGGCTGCTCTTGCTTGGCGTGCGGGACTGGTAGGGACTGGCCTCGTGGTTCTGCAGAGGAGAGGCGAAGAGGGGCGGCAGGCTCAGGAAGGGGGGGAAGAAGGCTGCAGCTGTGTGGCCATGGGCCTCCGTGGCTCTCCACCACTCTGGGGGAGGGAGGGGGGAGTGAGCGTTAGCACCTCATTTACAGGAAAAACTAGTCAAATGGCAAAACTGCTTCAGTACTTGTGAAGTTGTGCAGTAGTATATGTGACTATGTGTACACAAACTGACTCATCTGACTCTCCATTGTTAAACCATTGTCCCCCACACACACACACACATACAACTCTCACCTACACACCGCATAGGGATTTTTTGGGGATCAAGATGACAGACCCCACTTAAACTCTAAATATATTACAAAACGAATGAATCCGGTATAAGACAGATTATCTTTATTAATTAATGTATATGAATATGTTTTCTATTAGTATTTAAAAAAAAAAAAATTGTGTGTCCTTATGTCTACATTTTGGAGATTAACTTGAAATAAACAAATGCCTTGGTTTGAACCTTTTAACTCTAGACACCTCACAACACAACACAAGATCTTGTAATCATGAGTAATCCTGTACTATATGAGTAATCCTGTACTCTGAATACTTAATACGAGGCAGAATGATGTAATATTTAAGTTGTTTTTACACAACTTTTAATAAGATAACAGTTTTAGATCCAGCCATGACATGAACGTCGAGCGAATGTCTAATACCAAACTAACTTTGTCGATCCATCACACAACTGACACCAAACGAGTGGAACATTAAGCAGTGGCAGTGCTTGAGACTGTGTTCATCTCAAAACCACCTTCAGGAGACCAGAAGAAGCGGAAATAAGTTGCAATTTAACACCAGAGGCTTATTTTCCGCAATTTTCTGCGTAATTTATGCGGTAAATTAGAAAATATGCAGTGTCGTGGGAAAAAAAAATGCGGTTGAATTTGCTATTCGCTGAATTGCGGAAAACTGGAGGGACTGATCCATGTCTAACGTGGTGTACGTATGGGATCTGCTTCTGTAGTCTTGGGTCCAGCTACAGAAAGGCAAAGTCCTTCATTCCAACTGAGATAAAAATCTTCAAAGCAAAGCATGTGGGTCGGGTCACGTGTGTATATGTACACACTATCAGTACACAAGACATGTAACCGCTACCTGCGTTTATCCACAAACACTCTCAAAGGATCAAAGGAAGCGTCTACATGATTACTGACTGGCTGGAATATCTGACAGAGCATTTCCTCTGTGTTAGCTACTGTCTGCCTCAAGCATGTCTCTGACAAAGATCGTAATAACTCCAACTA
Organism: Sprattus sprattus; assembly: GCF_963457725.1. Classification (NCBI taxonomy): domain Eukaryota; kingdom Metazoa; phylum Chordata; class Actinopteri; order Clupeiformes; family Clupeidae; genus Sprattus; species Sprattus sprattus. The sequence continues at coordinate 12,103,043 of NC_137922.1, read as the reverse complement.
CACTAAATTATCTGGAGCGGAATTCAGTTTGTGTGAGATATTTCGGTGGCAACTCACATCCCAGCCCTATAAATAGTCAAATCTGGCTCCCACACTGGGAAATCGGATGTTTGAGAGGCCTCCTGAGATGGCCTGTGATAGATGAACACACACACACACACACACACACACGCACACACGCACACACGCACACACGCACACACGCACACACGCACACACACACACACACGCACACACACACGCACAGAATTGTCAGCCACATGAGGCTAATTTAATTCCAACAGGAAACACATTTTGATGAAGCTGCCTCCCATTTGTGACTTTTACACTGGGGGAGCGTCTCAACGAGCTCTTCCTGGCAGTGACAAACACACACACACTCACACAAACATGCATACACACAGACACACACACACACACCCACTCACACACAAACATAAAAACTCAGCCACACACACACACACACACACCACCAGAGGAAAGAGAATTCACTGTATCACACAGCGACATAATTATCCTGTGTTTCTGCTGTTCTCTACACAGCTGTGTCTTTCCCTCAAGTCTGCCTGCTGCCTCTTCAAATAGGCAGAGGAATCAGAGGCAAAAAAGCACTTATATCACTTAAACAACGCTCTCTCTCTCTCTCCCTCCCTCTCCCTCTCCCTCTCTCTCCCTCTCTCTCTCTCTCTCTCTCTCTCTCTCTCTCTGTGTGTGTGGAGGCGTGCAAT
>NC_137922.1:12082315-12084815 GCF_963457725.1 Sprattus sprattus | reverse complement strand
CGGACATGCTTCAGCCCTGCGGTGAAATAGAGTGCTCAAAAGCATGTCAGTCCAACAGCACAGGAGTCATCACAATCTCATGCTAGTCACACACACACACACACACACACACACACACACACACACACACACACACACACACACAGTCACACACACACACACACACACAGGCTCAAGGATGAGTGGCATGGGGGAGGTGAGAAAACAGAGGAGCGAGGGATGGAGGGAGAGAAGGAAAATGGAGAAAATGAGAGCGCGTAGGGGGCAAGACAGACTCAAACAGAGAAAAAAGACTAGGCTGGAAGAGAGTAGGGGAGACGAGAAGAGAAAAAGAAAAGAGAAAAGAAGAGAACAGGAGAGAAGAGAAGAGAAAGGAAGAGAACAGAAGAGAACAGGAGAGAATAGAAGAGAAGAAAAGAGAACAGCAAGGAAGAGAACAGGAGAGAAGAGAAGAGAAGAGAAGAGAAGAGAAGAGAAGAGAAGAGAAGAGAAGAGAAGAGAAGAAGAACAGAAATAACACAGGCTGTTGTGGCAGAGGCTGAGGGGAAACTGAGAATAACTGTAAATGACAGGTATCACTGCTACTGATCTCATCACAGCAACACTATGAGTCACCACTCTCTCCCCAAAATGCCCCCCACACACACACACAAAAAAGAGAGAGAGAGAGAGAGAGAGAGAAGGATACTGAGGGCCTGATTTACTAATATGCGAGCGCTTCTTAATCTGCGTTCGCAAATTAACGCACGGTGTTTTTGCGCATTTTACTTGGTATTTATCAAGCCAGATCTGCGCTGGGCAAACTGTGCTTACTCCGCCCTTTAAAGAGCCTGATTTACTAAGATTGATTTGCGAACGCATCTTTGCCAGGCGCACATTAACGCACGGTGATTCCCCGCATTTTCCGTGATATTTATCAAGCCAGATACGCGCTGGGCAATCATTGTTTAGCGCACCGTTAAAAGACTGGAGAACTTGCCAGCAAGTAACTGCCACCATGGAGATTCGAGGAAGAAAAAACTAAGGTTCAGCGAATAGATAGCGAATAGATAGCGAGAAAGATATATTGGTTCACGTTCGCTCAATCACTGAACCTGATTCAATGGGTTATATTGTTGTTTTGCCCGCCATCATCTACAGCGAGATGTTTAAAAGAACACGATTATAAATAATATGCTATTGGTGGCATTAATGCATAAACTGTCTATTATAACAATATATATGTGTACATGGCGAGATTAATACGTTCTACAAGGGACATGGGTTCACTACAATATATCCCCACTGAAACAAATACATTTACCAAGTAGACAGGCCTCTCCAAAATCACCGTTGCTCAATCATGGATAAATGGCACTATTCCGAAAGATAAAACTGTCATGGACAGACCACTTCCACGTAAGTAATGGTCATGTTGGCATCACATATGACCTGGACATTAATTGAATATGTGTGCTTTCTGTTTCGGTAAACGTGTTCGCGGATTGAAGGTGGGACTGTTTGCATGTGGGTGCGATCAATTTCTCCAATTACGTTCGGAAAGTTTAATTTCATATATATGAATATATGAATTATTCGAGTTGAAACAAATATTTCTGTTCGCTGTCTCTGTCTATGTCTTTGCCTTGCTGCTGCCATATCAACGTTTTCAGACTCAGTGGAAATGCGCCTGGTTAAGACGTGCTTTTATGAGGCGGAGAATTAGCCTGCAAATCAGAGATGTGCGCTCGCCGGGCAGTTTAGTAAATACCACGCAGTTCATCATTAGGCGCACTCCTCCCATTAAATAGCGCTACACGCCTACGTTACCACCCACGTTTCCGAACCATCCCACCTGTTTGCAGGTACACACCCTCAAAGCGTTAATATGTGCTGCGCCAGCTTAGTAAATACCGTTTTTCGTTACGACCGCTATTTTACGCCAGAAAATGGGCGCAATCCTGTTAGTAAATCAGGCCCTGAGAGAGGTTAGGAAAGCGTGTTTGAGTGTATAACATATACAATGAGGGGTTTGGGTGTGTGTGTGTGAGTAGCCTGTGCTGATGTCAAGTGAAAGGCAAAACAATATCAGAGAAACCAGTGGCAGAGAAAAAAACTTGAACCTTCTTCCTAGTCATTCAACCTCACTTGTGATGACAGTTCAAATCGCTTTACAAATAATTGCTACGCAGTTGATGTGAATCACCTTGAAGGTTTCCAAGAACTGTTTGGGATTTCGCGGAGACAAACTTACAGCTAGTACCGGTTTTATGCATTTCACAAACAAACTTGGACATAAAAATGAACAGCAAGGGATAAAATGCAAAACCCTACACTTTCTTACCGACATATGGAAATCCCTCTTTTAATTGGAACCATCACTTGTTGACACAAACACAAAATCTCTTTCACCTAACGCTCAATAATTACTTTCTTTCTGTCTTTCGCCGAGGACCAACTGCACAGGTTGTATTCCTGGAGGGGTTTTGTGAGTGCTTCAAGTTGCAAAAAGCAATTATCT
>NC_137922.1:12062457-12067115 GCF_963457725.1 Sprattus sprattus | reverse complement strand
TGATATGGTTGTGTGTGCGTGCGTGTGAGTGTGTGTGTTTGCAGAGCTCAGTACGGAGAGATAAAAAGACCTTGCTTAAGACCAACTCTTCTGTTTATTCCGGAGAAGAGAGAGCTGTAATTTCGCTCACTCAATACACATGTGCTTTAGGTAACAAGCCTGAGGTGCAGGGGAGGGAGAGAGGGAGTGGGGAGGGAGGGAGGGAGGGAGGGATGGAAGGAGGGAGGGAGCAGCGCCAAATGAATAAGGATAGACATTCTGCTGAAAGCCATTTTTCATCCCTTCAAACATGCCCCCCCTCCCACCAACACCACCACTTCCAACCACATCCACACAAGCCAATTAACAACATCTGAGGGAGAGAGAGAGAGAAAGAGAGAGGGGGAGAGAGACAGAAAAGAGAAAGAGAGAGAAAAGGAGAGAGAGAGAGAGGCCTCTGCATCCACTCCTGCTGTGGGTCATCTGTCACACACTCAGGAAACCAGACTCTTGCAGTGTAATCATGCTCTTAACCACCACACACACACACACACACACACACACACACACACACACACAGACACAGACACAGACACACACATACACACACACGCAGGCTGCTCCCTGTGTGCATACACAGCACAATCACAGAGCAGAAGCAAGTAGGCACATATTCACACACAAGTCAATTTCTAGGAATATGTGAACACACCAACCAATGAGCAAATGCATACACACGCAAGAAACAACACGGACAAATCACTTCTCATCCACACACTCTCTTCATAAACACACACACACACACACACACTCACAATCTGACTCAGCCTACGGGAACAATAAGGAGTCATTCACATTGGTGCGAGTTCTGGGGCCCCACGTTTCCCTGCAGCTTTGAAGTTGCTTGAAATGCAGACCAGATGGAGAGATAGAGGAGAGAGAGAGAGAGAGATTATGAATGAGAGGGAGGAGACGGAAAGTGATAGAGAGAGAGAGAGGGGGAGGGGGGGTGGCAAGAGAAAGAGGAGAAGAGAGGAAGAAGTGATGCGACAGTCAAAGAACGATGTAGACAGATGTAGAGTAGAATGAAAAAGTGTTTCAACCAAATAGGCAATCTGGCAGGCCGGTGCAACCCTGCTCTTTTAATGAGCACCAATCCCTATAAAGATGGAGTCCCCCCCCATCTGTCCTTCGCACACCCATCCAGACCTTTTACAGTTTGCTGATCTCAGTAGAGGGCTGAAAGTCAGGAGGGAGGAACACCTTATTCACTTAAGTATTATTTTAGAGTGTCTGTGTGCTTTCCTTCCTTGATTACATAACACAGAACAAAGCTATTCTTAATTACGCTGCACGCAATTTGGGCAGCAAAGGTGATCCACCTGAAAAGACCAGCAGAGCATTACCAATGATGTCTCAGAAGTGGTCCTGGTATTACACAACCCTGCAGTTAGGTAGTTGAAAAATGGAAGTGGGCAAACACAGTCCAGTGGACTAAAGCTTCCTGATCCTGATGAAAAAAACACTTTTCCGTAATGCAGTTTAGACTGTCTTATTTTTTTACCATAACAAGATACGTCAACCTACAGTTAGATAACAGGCTAGTTTTGCTGGCGACTCACAATAAAACACACACCAGAAACCTTTAGGACCCGTCCAGTTTAGGCCTAACCCACAAATGAATATCATACAGTCATACAGTTTAACTGTCACGTAACTGTCACTGTGCTCTCATTCAGCACCTTCCAGCGGTGTAGATGTTATTTTTCCTCTGCAGCAGCACCTATTGTTTAGGAGAAGACTGTGAGTCACACACGCACCAAGTGCGAGCATCATGGAATTTTTTTTGACCAATCCGTCAAGCAAACACTATAACTTAAGTAAACTCTTGTACACACTTTTGTTCCATGGTTGCAGTTAGGGTTAATTTCTCAATGAGTTCTGTGCCATCTGGGAATCCCTACGCTCACTGCATTGAAGGGTCATAGTAGAGATGCCTGTTCAGACGGACCTGCGACTCGTGTCTCCAGCCCATTCATTTAGCATGCATTGCCACATGCCGCACGCAACAAGTTCAAATCAAATGGGAGGTGCGCGACCTGCCGAAACTACACCAAAGCGTGCCAGCCCAAACGGCGCCGGTTTTGGCACGAGTCGCCGCGCGTGAGGGCGATGAGCATAAATCCCCTTTAAGGTGGGTGAGGAATTTAAGATCTGCCCACTCTAGAGGAGGAACCTACCTTTCTGACACAAAGCTGAGACACTGACCAATGATCGGTCCTACTAGTCAAACAGGGTTAAAGGTCATGATCCTAAAACAGCAGGTTGTGTCCAGTAAAGGCATCCTATGAGGGGTGTTACTACTGGACAACAACAGCCAATGGGAGGTCTTCATCCACAATAGTGTGCCCTAGCCTCCCACTGAATATGTGATAAGAGTGAGTGAACGAGGGCCTTGTGAAAACAGATCCAGTTTGTGGGTCCATACGTGGATCTTTGGTAGAGAAGGGGTAAAATGGCTTCGGTCTGGTTGTGTATTAGCTTATACCTGCTTAATAAGAAATCTGACAGGCCAATGCCACCAATCACAGATGACAGAGAGAGAGAGAGAGAGAGACCAATAACAGAGTAATCACACGGACCTTGAAAATCAACGGTGTGAAGGTCAACCTTGCTGCTGTCACACCTCACAAACACAGAGGCACAGATACACACACAGACACACACACACACACATACAGATGAATGACAAAGTCATCAGTCCTCACACACCTCCATGCACAGTCATTCACCATCAGCACACCATCTCTCTCCCACACACACACACACACACACAAACACACACACACACACACACACACACACACACACACACACACACACACACACACACACACACACACACACACACAGGCCACACCTTCCCCTTGCCATCACTTATTTCCACAACCATCTCCTATCTTTCTGTGTTGTGGTTACAGTCTGTTACTAAGCTTCAACTCTAAGGTGAGCAGGAACAAGAAATACGTGCATATGTGCATTAACATGCGTTTCAATGGGAGGCTGTATGAGTGTGTGTGGTGTGTGTGTGTGTGTGTGTGTGTGTGTGTGTGTGTGTGTGTGTGTGTGTATGTGTGTGTGTGTGTGTGTGTGTGTGTGTGTGTGTGTGTGTGTGTGTGTGTGTGTTTATGGGCTGCAGCCAGGCAGAGCTCTCCAGGCTGTGATCCTAAATTAGCAGCAAGTGTTTGGATTACAGCAGCCGACTCTCACGCAGGTCTTACAGCACGGGATATTTCCATCCATCCACACACACACACACACACACACACACACACACACACACACACACACACACACACACACACACACACACACACACACACACACACACACATACACACACATACACACACACACACACACTCACACACACACAATAATCAACTCAACGACACACAAATAGAATGGACTGCTCCATTCACATCAAACACACTGACCAGGTCACACACTAACCACATGAACCAGTGACATCTACCTTAACACACACAGAAACACACACGCTATGATTACAAAAGTACATATTCAATAAGACACGCAAATTCTGGCAAATGCACATAGACACAGACGCACGCATGCACACACACACACACAAACACACACACACACACACACAAAGCATCAGCTCCCTTAAATCCCTGCTCAACAGGCTGTGCTGGAGAAACGAAGAGAGGGTTTAGAAAAAAGAAGTGTGTCTTGCTCAGTGAGACACACACACACACACACACACACACACACACACACACACACACACACAGACGGAAAGGGAGACAGGGGGCTCTTCTGGCCTTAGGTCAGAGCCTGGCCTCTTCACTCTCTCTCTCTCTTTCTCCCTGACACAAACACACACACACACACACACAAACAGAAACACTCTAACACACACACACACACACTCTCTGTCTGTCTCTGCTGGATCCCAGAGCCATCTCATGTTACAGCTGGCTCTCTGAGGCCTCTATAGACAGACAGAGACAATGGGAGCCCACAGAAACTGCCACTCACACACACACACACACACACACACACACACATCTACACACACTCTTCTGCACAGCAACACCCTGAGACCAGAGAAAGAAAGGGCGAGAGCGAGAGAGTGAAAGAGAAAGAGAGAGAGAGAGAGAGAGAGAGAGAGGCAGACAGAGATAAAGAGAAAGAGAGAAAGGTTTTTTTTCTTTTCTCTCCTCCTCCAGCTGCGGCTTGAGCATTCATCCTCTCATGAGCGGGCACAGAGGGCAGCGGCAGGGCTGGGCCGGGCCGGACCGACTGGCACCGTTTGGTTCGGCGCACCGGGCATCAGGCTGGCAGTAGCCCCCACCACCCCCCCACCCCCCCCCCCACCCCACCCCCCCACTCACACACACACACGTCACTGAAAACGCCTCAGAAACACAGACTCGCAGGAAATACAATACAACCCCATGAAGACCCAACACACACACTCTTACACACACCTGCACATGATATCACCACATTCTTGGGGCCTGCTGTAGTTCCAGTCTTACCTCACTTTAAGACACCTTAGAGCCAGTAAGAATGAATGAACCCATTTGGAAAGATAAGATATAGCATGGTGATGTGTCGGACTTGCATTTTTTTTTTAGAGGGATCCTCTGTCC
>NC_137922.1:11972457-12052457 GCF_963457725.1 Sprattus sprattus | reverse complement strand
AGTTTACAATCAACCTGCAGCACATGCTCTGAAGAACAACCCGTACCTTCCGAAAGAAACTAACGAGCTAGCTAGCTTACTCGCTAAAGAAATCAAGCCAGCCAGCAACACAACATTGATTCTCCGGTGTAATAACTGGTCGCCCTTAGCTAGCAACCTCCACCTTGAAATAAACATAACTTACCGTAGTTTTCACACTTAAAGTTATTCCCTTTGAATTCTCTGTGTGTAATACTTCGTTTTACGTTGCGCTTTCTTTTCCTTTTCGATTTGGTTTCGTAAGAGGCCGGTCGCAGGAGGAGATGATAAAGAGGGGAATTGGGCAGTAATTGAGTCTCGGTGTGAGTGACTGTGTGTGTTAGTTACGAACAGCAGATTGAAGGAGTCTCTTCCCAAGGTTTATTCTGCTTCACTTCAAGGAACCAAAGTGACGTCAGACTGCGAGTGCTTTACAACGAAAACTTTTATTCATTCTCGTAGCACTGAAAGGCTGGCACACTTCAAATTATTCATCTGTTTTGTAATTGTAAAAAAAAAAAAAAAAAGGGAATTGGAGTGTCAGAAATGAGCCAGTGCAATTTATGTCCTTCAAATCGGCACCTCTACCAAGGAAGACATCCCCTTAGCCTTTTATTGAAAACTGTTTCGTTTGCTCTATGCACTTAATAATGCCATAGTCCCATATTTGTGCAAGTCTTTACGCGTTCTTAAAAAACAACTAGCCTAATTAATTTAATTGTTCATGGATTAATTCATTCGCGTTAATAAAGTAGTGCATGGAATTGCACACTATATATAAATTGAGACTTTGAGAAGCAACGTCTGCTATTACAGATCTTACTTGAACTTTCACGATTATTGAGTTATAATTTTGTAATTACTGTTACTGAAAATGGAAAGTCCTGTTGTATTTCTACACAGTGTGATCATATCAAACTGACCTAGCCTATGAAGTGACCCCCTTGTCTGAGCAGTGTGATTGACCAAATCATTAATGGAAGATACATGTCCATGGTTACATGCATCAACAAAGATAAATGTCCAGAACAGTATTCAAATGTTGAGATTAGAGATTAACCCGGACTAGTTTGTGTGTGTGTCCTCTTAATCTTTTTTTTTGGGGGGGGGGGGGGGGGTGGTACAGCATAATGCACTATTAATATGAATATACAATGTACAGATTTACATAATCTGAATGGAACAGGATCCACTTGTAGTAACACTTTGCTACTCTGAATGAAATAGTTTTGTTTCATTACTCTTTTTCTTTCCCACAAATCCTCAAAACCCCAAAACAGCTTCAATAATTGAAGCAAATGCGAAAGAAGTTGCTTTGAATATGATGCTACTGATCTCTCAATTAAATTACACTCTTGCAAGAGTTAGAATGATCCTGGTCCTTTTTTTCTGTTGTGGGCTCAATGTATGGAGAGGGGAGGCATGGCCATCTGTGCCTAATTCTCTCTCCCTCGCTCTCGCTAGCCCCCACAACCACCCCGCACCGCACCCCACCCCACCCCAGCACGCACAATCAGCAACAGGCTGAGAGGGGAGCCTTTGACCCAGACTGGGTCGAGACAGGGGGGGCAGATTATTTCATTCAGCAGGAAAACAACAACAGCGGGGAGAGATAGGGGGGTGGCAAGGGGGGGCAGGGGGCATGCTGCCACTCCCCAATACAGGGGGCGTGTGTGTGTTTGGGGGAGGGGGGATAAATGAAGCAGACAACTCCCCAAAGTGAGGCCCAACACACTGATGCCACCATGTCTGCTTTGGGACCTCAACATAAAAAGCCACTCAGCACCACTTAGGCTGGGGGCCTTATAGTGCAGTTATATTCTAGAAAAAAGAAAGCTGATACATACACACGTCTAATTACATTTGACTGTATTAATCCTAAAACATTACTTTTTTTGTCAAATGTAATTAGTAAGTCTTGCCAGAAATTGGAGTACAATAAATTGTAATGTATCCAGGGACAGGAGGAGATGAGCTTTATCTGTGGTTAAACTGTAGTTATCTGTAGTTGAAGTTTAGTGATAATGTTCACTGTTTTAATTGCATTAATTCTCACAGAGACTATAAAGACTATAGACTGATGGCCACTGGACACAGCCATTCAAACAATTAACTCCCTCAGAAATGTAGAGACAAGCTAGAGAGATGGGGTTGGATGGACCACAGGGTGGACAGAAGGCAGGTAGGGTGTTATGGTAAGACTGGCAGGCTGTGGCTCGCTGCCTTTCTGTGGAAGGCAACGCAGGCTCATCTGCTTCTGCACCCGTTTCGCATGGCTATTGATTTTCTTTGTCCTCTCCCTGCCTCTCACCTGTAGAGATGAGGGTCAGTAAAGAGTGGAGAGAAAGAGCAAGAGGGAGAGAAAGAGAGATGGAGGGAGGGAGGGAGGAGGAGAACAGGGCCTCTTTAAGGGCCGCTAGTGAAACTGGCCTCTAGGGACTCACAGACACACACACACACACACACGCACACACACACACACACACACAGGGAAGGAGAAAGGATGGATATTTGTGTTGTGTTTGCATGCATGCATTTGTTTGACGTATTGGCTTTTGTGGGTGCATGCAGGTGTGTGTTATGTGCCTGTATGTGTGTGTTCAGCATGTGTACTTTTATCTATGCAGGAGTGCATGTATCTGTGTGTTTATTTTTCTCAGTGCGTGCATGTTCATGTATCTGTTTGCTTGAACACAGATGTGACATGCTGTCTGTGTGAGAGATGCCAAGACAGAGCAGGAATGATAAAGAGAGAGAGAGGGACAGAGATAAGTGTGTGTGTGTGTGTGTGTGTGTGTGTGTGTGTGTGGGAGGGAGGGAGGGAGGGGGTGTTAACCTGCCCTTTTTCACTTGGGTCTGCGTTGCGTGGGGGGGTGGGGCATGGGTCTGTGGGGCTGTTGCCAGATCAGGGAGCTGCTCAGCAGCAGCAGTCCTAGCCCCCTCTGCCTGCAGCAAGAATGTCGTCCACGCCGCGGTCATTTGTAACATAATAAGTGTGAGTACAATGAGTGCAATGCAAGCCTACTTGGGGGGATGGGGTGGAGGACATGCGTGAGTGTGTGTGTGTGTGTGTGTGTGTTGTTGTGTGTGTGGTGGAGGAGGTGGGGAGTGCGGGCACAGCCTGTCTCCTTAAAGAGGATTTTTAAAGAGGCTTGATTAGAAAGTATAATGAATGAACCACCAAAAAGGAACCTGGTAAAGATGATCTCTCCAGAGACTGATGGAAAACAAATTAATGTGGCTTTTCAGATTTAATTATTATTTTTCTATTAGTCGTCCACGGCAAAAGGCGGCAGTGAGGGGGCTGCTTGTCAAGAGCAGAAGCCATGCTTACAGTTATAGATTCCCCCCCCCCTCTTTTTCTCAAACCCTGTCTTCTCTTTCTTTTATTTTCCTTCTCTCTCCCTCCTTTGGCTGATGTGTTACGGGGAATACAGATTGTAATCATCTCAAAAACGCCACACTCCCCCAAATCCATTAAAAAAAAAAAATTCCCAGAACCTCCGAGCGACACAAAAACTATTTAATTTACAATGACAGAAAATTCACTCTCCAAGAGAGAAAGATCATCTTCACAGAAATTGGTGGCCTAAGGTTTGTTTTTTAGCATAATTGAATTTAGGCGTTCTTGTTCCTCTTCACAATTTTTTTTTTTACAAAAGCTGCAAATAACTTCTACCAACAGAGAAGCCTCTCAGAATCAAGAGTTGGGAATTTTCAGATAAATCTAAAGCTAAGAATCACATTTATGTGGGACTTTCTTTTTCCTGAAAACACATCAGTGTCAGTCTCTGCAATTGTACAGGATGTTGACAATTAAGATTTGCTCCAAACACAGACTCAGGAAAAAGGCTTCGGTTAAGTGCTTGAGCTGTTTGTTCCTCTGTCAGCGTTGCTATTTGCATCCATAAATAAAAAATGCCCTTTAAATGTTTACATAATTCATACGTCTATAAATTGTTAATAATCCTGATGAGGACTGAGAGATATGGGGTGTTGATTATGGATCAAAGCCGGGATAATGAACAGATTCTGTTTCAATAGAGGTAGATGTTAATGTAAAGCTCTCGTTTCAAAGCAAGAGGACACATCCCCCAAAAGACCAAACTTTGGACCTGTTTTTCAAATTCCCTTGCTCTCTCTTGTCCTTTTGCCCTTTACAGGCTGTAGGTCGTCTAAATGATAATGTGAACTAGTATCAACAGGAGATTGTTCATTCTCTGTAACACTATGAGAAGTTACGCTTACGAGTCTTTTAGAAAGCTTTTTTAGATATCTTATTAGATAAGTTAACTTGGTCATTTCAGGAAAAGTATATGTATTCTGTCGTAGTGTCACCAGAATTATACATACTAATTAGTAGTGAAAATGTATGTCCTCTAAATGTCCCTTCTACAGTACAGTGCAGTGACCATTTGTACATGTGCTTTTGAATATACAGTAAGTTATGCACAAATGATGAAGGCTATAGCCTCAATGTTTAGGTATTTCAGAGCTACAAGCTGAAAGGGTTCACAGTAATAATGAGTAGTGTCTGTTGCTATCTGAGACCACTCATGTGATACGGGCCACACACCGTACAACGTCGCAAGGGCCCATGGGAGTCCATTGTTGTGATGAGGAATGTTTTGACCTTTGACCCTGCACACAAGGCTGGTCAGAGGAGGCGTGTCCATAATGGAAGCCCAGAGAAGCCCCCTTTACTGTGAGTCACTCTCTCATCCATCACACCCTCTGTCAAGCAGAGAATTTAAAATAAAAAAGCACGATAACACGGGCTACTCTGAGAGGGTGTAATGACAAGGATGAACAGGAGTTGACAGGATGACAGGATAGACATCAGCCCCCTTTTCATGCTCACACATGCATGTCTGCATTACGGCAGCTCCTCCACTCCACGTTAGACATGCAGATGCGCATACAGGACCCCAGATAATACACACGGAGCCAACGGTACACAGATTTAGATTCTCTCGCTCTCTCTAGCCCACACGCTAGGACGCACACACACAATCTAAAGCAGGAGTCATCATGCCTGCCAGGAAAGAAAGGAGGTCTGGAGTCATCCTTTTTTTGAAATGATGCATCTTCTCCAGTGAGATCATGGCACTGAGGCTGTAATCTAAAGAGAGACACACCGCATCATGCCTACTTCAGCATGCGCCATCAAGAACAAATCCCCCAAACTCTCTGCGTCAGTAAAAAGGCTACAGTGTTGAAAACACAGTGATTAACGGGTGGAAAAAAAGACAGAAAGAGCATATCAGCCCTGCATTTGTTTTTATTTTTCCACAGACCCTGAATACTAAATCAAGTCAATTTCCTTCCCCCCTTGCCTGTCTCTTAAGTGGCAAGGCTGGAGCTGTTCGATATCACACCACAATGGGAAGAGCTCTGCTAGAGGCACGGTCGGTTAAATGTTCACGTTTAGCCGTTGTAATTGTCATTTCTCCGCGCTCCCTTCAGCTATGATATATCAGTGGGAGCATCTTCTGGAGAGAGAGGGGGGAGAGGAAAAACATTAACGGGATTAATATGGAAGGAGCAGAGGTGGAATGCAGATTGAGTACTCGGGGAGATCAGTAAAATAGAATCTGTCAAGCAGACCTCGCAATATCTTCACAGGGGGGGGGGGAAAGATCGCAAGGGAGCAAAGAGAGAGAAAGAGTCGGAGATGGAGGGAGGGGGTAGAGGCGGGGGTGGGGGGAAAGGCAAGACCCCAGAACAGCAGATCACTTCTCTGAGATTAGCTTTCAACTTTGGTGCTTGCTACCATTTGTTAAGATAATTTCATTTAATAAGGCTTGTAAAAGAGTATTTAAATGATTGTACTGCCTACAGTGCAATGCACTAATGGAAACATTTAGCATAAATCCCTTTAAAATAATGCATTAACCAAAAGCCTTGAAGAATTATTCGAGAATTAGAGGCATGTGTATTTCTGATTTCCAACGCCTCCGACATAACATGGCAAATTATATCCCATTTCATTGGATACATTCTGCCGGTTTGCTTTATCGCGTGTGACATAGAAACTAACAACCCTGTCTTCACAGAATCTCCCTTCCCTATTACTAGACTAGGCATAGAGTAAACATACATTATTAAAATGCCTTGTGAGTGAGGGATGGCGTTCTATATTGCATCCTTTTTCTTTGTGGTTTAATGATTTAGTTTACTTTGATATACTGTGAATTTGTACATCTCAGTGTAAACACACAACGCATCTCAAAAGGCAAAAAAGCAGACAAGCGCTAGCTTGGTTTTTCCTCTAATTAAGAATGCAGCTGAATCCTCCTGAGAGTGACAATAAGCTTGGAGATCGACACTCTCCATTCATCTCCCCTAATGGCCAGTTTAGCTCTGGGGCATTCATGCTTTTTAAACCTTCCCTCTTTTTTTTTTCTCTCCTTCCATGGTAACAACAGTGACACTACCTTCTGGAGCGCTGGCAAGTGCAAATGCCCCAAATAGACATAACTGCAGGGCTAGGTGCCAAACACACAATCATCATTACTTGCTGATCAGCATTACATTCCCCTCCACTGGCTGTGGAAATCAGTTTGGAGTGGTTATGTCATTCCTGAGAGTAGGGAGAAGAGGTGGGCAGAGTGTCACTCAGGACACACTGAGGCTAGGAAAAGAATAGCAAACTCAAAAAGGTCTGGTGTCTGCCTGTAGTCACAGGAAGTTTTCTCTGGAAATGACTCCTGGACAAGAAGGGGAAACAGCCACAGAACACAAGGGCGTGCATTTCAGACCTGCCTTAAAATACCTCAAGGAGAGCCAACAGCAGAGGAGCACGCCTAATTATCACGTAACGCCAGACCACCCTAACTGACATCCAGTGACATCAAGTGTTGTGTGGGGCAGAAGGATCTAGGGAACAAAAAAAAAGACTGACTTGTAATCCAAAGCCCACACAATACGAGTGTAAACAGTGTTTATCTCCGGCATGAAACAGGCCTGTATCACAAGACTTGTGTATAATGTGTCTACACTGGGCGGCTAAAAATAACCCCAACTTGATCCTCAGTAGCCTCCAGACACGGGGCATGTTAATGGTGCTCATTGTTTTGGTCCCACTGTTGGGTATTTTCGGGTGCTCTCTCCTGGTGGAGCGAGGAGGAGAGAAACATGAGAGCTCAAAGCAGAACATGGGAAACTGATGCCCTACTAGTGAGCTACTCACGCCGACTAGCTGACATGAAGAGAAAGAAAACATTTGTGAGTTTATTTTTGTGTGTGTGTGTGTGTGTGTGTGCATAAGAAAGTGACAGAGAACCGAGGGAGGAATGGAATAGTGTGGAGAATAGAGTAGTATGTTTGTCTGAGACAGAGAGAGAGAATTAGTGTTTGTGTGTGGTGTGTTTGGTAATGTGTCAGAGAGAGACAGAGTGAGAGAGAGAGAATGAGAAAGAGAGATTAGTGTGGTATGAAATGGAGAGACAGAGAGAAAGAGAGAGAATGAAAGAGAGAGTAGTGTGGTATGAAATGGAGAGACAGAGAGAAAGAGAGAGAATGAAAGAGAGAGAAGTGTTGTATGAAATGGAGAGACAGAGAGAAAGAGAGAGAGAGAGAAGGAAAGAGTGAGAGAGTAGTGTGGTATGAAATGGAGAGACAGGGAGAGAATGAAAGAAAGAGAGAGTATGTGTGGTATGAAATAGAGAGACAGTGAGAGAGAGAATGAAAGAGAGAGAGTAGTGTGGTATGAAATGGAGAGACAGTGAGAGAGAGAGTAGTGTGGTATGAAATGGAGAGACAGAGAGACAGAGTGAGAATGAAAGAGAGAGAGAGAGAGTAGTGTGTTATGAAATGGACCTAAGGGCATTTGGCTGGCGGCTATAATGTTAGTGAGGTTATATGAAATAGATGTCATAAATATGTCATTACCATCGTGTTGAAGGGAGATGTTTGATCCCATTCAGGCATGTAGCTGCTCAGCTCTGGCATCATGTCTGCAAATACAGCTGTCAAGCAGTAAAATGCTTCTTTTATTCATATAGATATAAGTCTTTCCCCCCATAACCCACTGGTTAGCGATTCCTGGTCTATTTACTCTATTAAAAACAGCACTGAAAAAATTATATTCTCAACAGACTGTTATTATGAACTTTAATATTAGAATTAATGGACTATTAAATGCTCCATTGTGTGAAGATAAATATTGTTTGAGCAAGTGTTTTTCTGTTATGACAGCTCAGTGTATAGCATTGTAATGTATGAGTTTTGTTTACCTGTTTACGTATAAAAATAGCTTTTCAATTTATTTCTAAATAATTTGAGCCAAATGCCAGTCCTCATCAGTCCTTATTTGTGTGAAGGAGGCGTTGTCTGGAGTGATTAGTCCTTTCAGGTCACTGCTAAATGCACCAGGCTATGGGGATGTTCGCCGGAGCCTCCATGTTGTCTCAGCTAAAATAGGACATCACAGCCGTGATCATAATGGCCACATCTCATTTCCCCGGTGATGTGTGTGCGTGAGTGAGTGTGTGCTTGTGTGGTGTCTGTGTATGTGTCTGTGCGTGTGTGTGTGTGTGCGCGCCTGTGTGTGCGCGCCCGTGTGTGCGTGTGTGTGTGTGTGCGTGTGTGTGTGTGTGTGTGTGTGTCTGTGTGTGTGTGTGTGTGTGTGTGTGTGTGTGTGTGTGCATGTCTGTGTGTGTGTGTGTGTGCTGTGTGTGTGTGTGTGTGTGTGTGCGTGTGTCTGTGTGTGTGTGTGTGTCTGTGTGTGTGTCTGTGCGTGTGTGTGCATGTGTTCCTCAGAAATCATCCATCTCAGCGCACACACAGCGGAGTGCAGCAGGGAGGGAGGGGCTGACGGAGCCAATCACTCAAAAACGTTTTAGAGACAAAAGGGAGAGAGAGAGAGAGAGAGAGAGAGAGAGAGAGAGCGAGAGAGAGAAAGAGAGAGAGAGAGAGAAAAGACGAGGCAGAAAGGAAAACAAGAGCAATGGGCAGATGTGTAGATGCCCATGGATGTGTAAATAGAGGTTTATATAGCCCTATTTTTTTTGCCTTTTTCCGGTAAACCCCAGCATCAGTTCATGTAATTTTTTTTAGCGGTCACTGTAATCTGATTTGCCCTGTCTCAAACGCCCAGTGAAACACGTAGTGGCTCTCACAGAACGAGTCACAAAGCCTCATGTATTTTGTCTCTTGCCGCTCTCTGTATTTTCTCCGGTTACTGCACGCTGTGTTACTTACTGCCTGCTTAGATCATAACCCACAAACACACATATCCTCTCTGTGACTCTGAAATTTGAACAAAAAACCCCTTTCGACTCCCACCATTGGAGTGATTCACCAAAGGGCACTGATAGTGATATTGACATCTCAGGACACATACCCTTTTGTGTGTCTCTGACTAAGCCTGCATTGAAACGGCATCCTCTGAGATGCACATGTGACTTAAAGGGGACATTTTATAAACTTTTTTTTTTAAAGAATGAAAGGAACTGAGACATTTTGGAGGAGAAACCAAAGGGGGAGAGAGAGAGAGAAAAAAAAGCAGGCGGCGTGGGAAACGAGGGGTGCTGTGATGGTGGAAAAACAGAGAGAGGTCCCAGGGCATTCCTTTGTGATTACACACATCTGCGGAGGCCAGAAATTCTTTCGGCTGTGTCTGAGGGCCTTCTGACCTTCAGCACCAATGCTCAAACATTATTTATTTTATGTTCATAAATGTAAACAGAGAGAGAGAGAGAGAGAGAGAGAGAGAGAGAAAGAGGCTCTCTCAGATGTGTGGATTGCATTGAGCATTGCGTAGGCGTCTCCTTTCTGGGATTATATGTTTGTTTGTTTGTTTGTTTGTTTGTTCATTTTCAAATTCTCATCAAAGATGAGCATCAAGGAGGATACTATCCTTTTCAGGTAATGACAGGGCCACCCTTGTTGTGCTGCCCTTACATCATCCTCAATCACTGGTAGTTTAGTCATATAGGCTAACCCTGGCTGGGACAAACATACGGGCTCGAGGTGGCCTTGCAGAACAGCGCTCCGGCGCAAGACTGAAATAAACCCAACGTGTGCTAATTATTCAATGGCCCACACGGCAGAAGATGGGGGGGGGGATTAGGGAAGAGGAGACGAGAGGAGAGGAGGGGAGAGGAGGGGAGAGGAGAGGAGGGGAGATGATGCCACCTGAGACTGCCTTTAGAGGTGGGTGCGGTGTCCGTGCCTTTGCTGACCTCATCATTAGCAGGCCTTTGTTGCCACGTAATCTTGAAGATTAGGCGCAGCAGCATAATCTGAAGCTCAGATCTTTCTTCCCACTAGGCCTATTGGACCAGGCTGCATAGCTTTAGGATTGGTTTGTTTACCACTTGTCAAAGCAATACAGTAGCTTATGTCTTCAGGAGGACAATAGACATGTGATGTACACAGTGATTATACGTTATCTACAGTCCATACTTGTAATGCTCAGTTTTTCACTGAAAAAAAAAAAAACCTCAAACTTGTTCTGGATGGTTTTATAGATAAAATTCCCAATGTTCAATAATCACTGTGCTTAACTTATCTGGTAGCAAAGGAGGTGATTAGGTTCATTTTGATTCATTTGCATCTACTTTTAAATGCCACAAATGACTCTCTCTTGGGTCTATTATTGCTTTTGCTATTACTTTAATGTAAATGGCAAATAAAATCGAAATACAATATGCAATACGAAATACAATTTAACATCCGTGAATTAACATAAATGTTTTATGCATGAGAGTGTGTATATTAACAGTATCCTTTTGTTGATTTACTCCCTAATTAAAATAACTACAATACCTTTGATATTTATTATTAAAATTAATATCTAATTAGTGGTGTATCACAACTCTTTTAATTACCTCTATGACAAAATAAACAGCATGTTCCATAAATAAACTAAATAATGAAAAGACAATGCAGTCTGTCTGTGGAATTACTTGAAGACAGCTCACTAAAAGGTAAATCCTTGCGCCCTCTAGTGGTCAAATTAACGGATCACAACTTGAAAATAGGAATAATTGCAGGGAAGTTAGTAAATAACAAATCCCCAAACATCTTTACTGTTGATATAACTCTATGATGCTTACTTTCTGGAGTCGAATAATATAGAATGTCATTCAAAAAATTGAACTGAATCCTACCACAGCTCCATTTCATGAATCAACAGAACAGAAAAGAACAGATGTTTGGTTTAGCTTTTAGATATGCCACTGTACACTTTGGCCTATGTGTGAACTCTACACTCAAACTCAATAGGTGCATTGTATACCAGAAAAAAATACGATGTCCACTTACAGACACAGTTGCAGTATTTACTGTCTAGTAACATTAACACTCGTTGGGATATCAAGGTGAAAGCAAAAAGGGAGAAGGACAACGGTTATGATTACCTTTTCCCTCGTCCGAGTTGGACACCTGTGAAAGGAAGCATACAAAAGGTGAATTGGTAGGTCTGAATTACAGAGCCCTCAAGTGGAGTGGAGGGCCTCCCATTAGAAAAGGAGCTCCGCACAGTTATGTCTACAGACCCAGAATTTAGTGTTCTTGTATGGTGAGCACAGTGTTTGTGTTAATTTGCACACAGACTATATGGCTAGGAATATAGTCCCTAAAACTATAGGCCTACGATGTAAGGTTTAGCACTGTTTAAATGTTATACTTTACACACATAATACATAATACACATGGTGGATATGTAAATTGCTGCTATATATGACACAGTTGCTACATTCCAAATCCCCAGTGTAAACATGCAGCTTTACCGACCAAGCAACCTTACTGAACTACCGATATTCAAGTAGTTGAACTCACACAAACCTGTGCAAGGGTTAGCAGGCTGCCTTTGCGGTAAAGTTTTGTCAAAATAAAAGTCAGCTAAATAAAATGTCCTTTAGAAAATGTTATGCTTCAACACTTCGCAATTAGATATTCGTTAGTATTAAAAAAAAAATACATTTTGTTTGATGTATAAAATTACAACTAAAATAATGTCGATGTTATTTTGTATGTTTTGTCCTGCCCTCCCGCTTTTGGCTAACTACAGTCTAGCTGCAAGTAGGCTTGGTGGTTTCTCAATAGACCCAAAGCTCTGGAGTTTGCCGCTTCTGGTCATCCTGGACCTGTTCCTTAGTGGACTTGCATCGATACAGCGCACCCTCAATATGGCTGTATTCCAAACGACCTTAAGTAACAGGTATGTTTATGTTCGAGTAGCCTTCCATGGTGACTGTCTGTTTATCCCCAAAACTTGGTACAGTAATCAAGGACAGTTCAAGAACATTTGTTACCAATTTAGAGCTCTGCCCTCTAGCTAGCTAGACCAACACAACTACATGCATGGACTATGGGTGGGAACGGCAGGTGTTTGTCTGTTTTTTTTAATTTAAATTTTTTACATAAGGATCAAAATAATGTCAAAGATTATAACAAAACTAGTTACTTATCAAAATACACATAAGAAATTACTGCATACTATTGCTTTAAGAGGTACAGATTTGACTAAATCTTCAGTAAATTCTGGGCAGATATGTCACTTTATGTCACCACTGTCACTGCACTGACTCTCCTAACAAGCTCAGACAGTTTATGACATTGATTTATTTAAATTGGAGGATGAGATAATGATTTAGTTATTTATATGGTTTAGTGATTTAAATTAATTGAAATCTTTTTAGCATTTTAATGAGCTCTGAGGTATTTCTCATTGACACTCCACTTGAGTTTAACCAAAAACTACCACTTTTATTTTGATGAGTATAATGTTTGGTCTCTTTAAAACCCTTACGTATTTCCTGTTGGTGTATGATTGCACTGTAAATCACATGACCTTCTCTATATCAACACACAGACGCCATTAATTTTGAACGCAGTGAGACTGGAAATCAGAGGTGAGACAGTTCTTGTTCTATTTATGCGGAAGCACTGCTGAAGGGGTTGTTTTCGCCTACAGAAAGTGATCTAAACGAGAGGAAGTGAGGCTATATTTAAGAAAGTTTTTACACAATTTGGAGTCACACAGCATGCAGTTGTAGCTAGCACAAGGAAGATTTAAATGAATTCATGTTTAAGCTAGCTAGCACTGTATTGTCAACAAAAAGCTATGCAGCTAGTAGCTAACTGACCAGCTAGCTGTATTGCAAAGGCCCTGTTGTTCACCCTGTTACTTGGTTTAATATAATGCCTGGATAGCGGTACAGTTTTGATAACGTATTATGTTGGTTTACTATTATAGTGTACTCCGATGTCATGTCATTGTAGGCAGTGTTGACTGACATTAATAATCGAGTGCAGTCAGAAATGTTGCGTTACTGACCGTGCTAGGTGCCAATAGAGAAATGCTCTGTGTTCCTGATTTAGCGAACCAGCTTGTGTATCTTGAACAAATAAGCTGTGGGAGTTCGCTTGTACAGCAGTTTTCCGACTAATTCTAATGTGACATGTCAACACAAACAATATGATGAGGGCTGAACCACTTCGTCACGTCCAGACAGACATTTTGAAAGGTCATGAGGGTGTTGGAGCCTCGAAGCAAGTTTTCGAGTTAATGGAGGCGACTGACTGGGTTTCTGTCAGCGTCAAATACAGCGTCTGTTAGATTTTCCTCAGTTGCACAACCAGTCATTGTCATTGTCAGAGTCTAGCACTTGCGTGTGAGTTGTCAAACTGCACAATAACACCACCGTAAAATGTAGTCCTGTTTAACATTAAAGTTTTCACAAATGTGCTATGTCCAATTTCACTGTATGTTACACGTGCGGAAAAACCGGATGTTCCGATTCTGTTCGACGAAAATACTTGCTCAGCTGTGGGTTTGTGTGTGTGTGTGTGTGTTTATGGGCGCTGCTGCTACATATCATGTTTTGACATTTCATCGAAGTGCACACATGTAACTGACACAAAATGCCTTTGCAAGGCATTCGAAATGGCTTGGGTTCAGACTGTTTGCTGTTTGACCTATTGGGTCTTCTAGAAAGTTCACGAAATGGATGTGGTCACCCCCTTCTGAGAAACATCCAGAAACTTCTCTTAACAGCTGTGCAAAAGACCTGGTAGTGAAGAGACAGGCAGTCATTCCTTGTCTGCATATGGAAGCTTAAGTATGTTTTGTGCCTCAGGCATCAAAGATAGAAGCCGTTAAAAGGCCTCATGTAAGCACATTTTGCTAGTTGGGAATCTATTTTAGATCCACCATAATAGAGAGTGCAAAATGTACCCTGTATTTAGCTGGGTTACACTTAGCCTGTGTCTTGATGTGTTTCATACATGTGTAGACGTTGCTGGACAGGTACGTAAATCATAGCAGAGTGTACTGTAGTCCCAGCTGGAAATGATTTTTTCAGAATCTCCTCACGTGTTTTGCATGAACCAGGTCTGTGAGTTCATGGTCACTGGCAGGGTTGTAAAGAGAAGCAGTCAGAGTGTGGGTGTGTGTGCATATTTGCAAGTAAAAGCTGTTCTAACCCAGGAAGTCTTGGCTATAAGCCTGCGTGTGCGTGTGTGCGCATACTCTTGCACCCAGTGTTCACACCGTGCTGTGTCAGCTCTGTTGTGCAGATGTTTGGTTTCTGATTACGGTAAAAACAGATCTGCCATGTAGTCTGGCACGTTGTTATGACGACAGTGGCAATGCCTAACCATGTCCACAAAAAGTCAGTATCTATACTACACGAGACATCATGCAGCACAACTGAAGTAGCAAGTAGGTACGAGAGATGCTGTTTGACATTTTTGGCTTAAGAAGAGATTTTGGCTATGAGGAGAATTGGTTTGTATTTTAAAAAAAACTCTGGTCCATATTCAGTTAGATACAATTTCTCACCTTTTAGAGTCATGACTTGAAGTACATAGCCTTTTGACAGAGGAACAAGTCAACAGACTGTCGGTATTATCTTATCATGATAAGGAGGAGTCCAGCTAGCAAAGTTAGTATTGCACCAGTAGCCTATTCATTTTAGTATTATTATCAGTGGTGCTAGCCTTGTGTAAACGAGTTGAGCCGAAAGACGTTCCAGATCAGACATGTATTTTAACAGGGATTTACAAGTTCATAAATGTTTTACACTTTTATTGTAAGTTCACCTTTAATACTCAGAGCTCAGGATTAGTCAGTCATCAAACAGGCTTACTTGAGAAGTGCAGGCATGCATCCTAACCATCAAATGAGCTCTCAGTCAGTAGGTGGGCTCTGTAGCTGCCTAGAATGTGATTCATTTTCCCAGAACTATAAGGGTATTCTGATTCTGATGAATTCCAGTCTGTGGATTATTTCAACATATTTAGTCAGTTAATATAAAGCATTGCCATCATTAGCATATTGGCCTTTTGCTTAAAATCACATGGAGTCAAAGGCCTGTTTGAGACGAATACGATACATGCAGTACGCAGGAATAGGCTATTGTGCACCATTAACCTACTGTAAGTTTTAAAGCAGCTTTGCTATTGTACAAAAAAAATGTCTTTTGAACCTTCACATTTTTAGCCTTATTATAATTTTAAAAGCATTGTACAAATCAGGGAAAGTGTGGATTAGATTTTTGAGAGGGATTTCGGCATTCATTGTAATTGAGTTTGTATTGGTGTTGCTCAGATTTGCACTAACTTTGTCTGGACTAGGCCTATATCAGTGACTCGCCCTCTCTGGAAGCCCCAACACGTGAACATCTTGTTTCCCAAATGATTTAAGTCATCAGGTCAAGGTCTGCTGCAGCTTTAGGTTTGAGTCAAAACCATGGGATGCAACCTCAGGTCTGATTCCCTAGTGCATTTCCAGGAGATGTTGGTAACCCTGGATGAACCCTCTATTAACTGGTTGTGTTGTTTGCTGAAAAGGCTCAGTTGGTCCTCCTGAATCAGCACTGATGCGTTAGTTCAACAAAATTAAATGTGAAGTACTTTTTTGTGTTTACACTTATGTCCTTTGCAACTCTGCAATTATTATGGCTTAGTAGGCTATTCTGCGCTGTTAGGTGTTATAACTGATGTTAGTATTTTGCATTCAATTCTCAAAGACTATCTACCTGTACACACAAAATACTTGGCAGAAAGGAATGCTCATCCCAGTTGAAACGCAAGTGGCAGGAAGAGGTTTTTTGTTTGTTTCGTGGAGCATCTGTTCTCATGATAGCCGTTAGATTTTAGTGACAGTTTAGCTGAGGTGTTCCAAAAAAAATATCACTTCCATCAGCTTTTCCGTCCGTCTTGGCATTCTGAACCCCTAGTGTTTGCATAACCTTGATAGACATGCACTTTGCATCCTTGTCTTGCCTGTGAAACATTTCTCAAGATAATGTATCTCTTGTTTCTCCCTCTGCCTCTCCCCAGAGATGGATTCTAAGCCGCGCAGGCTACTACCCTTTGGGGGTTCCAGCTCATCAACCCTCTCCTCACCTTCAACCCTCTCCTCCTCTTCCTCCCTGGGTGCCGGCTCTCTCTATGGCAGGGGCAGCGTCCTTTCCAGCGAGCGATTCGGTCGGAGCTCCTCCAGCAAACTGGACTCGGACTACCAGGTAGTGTGTGCCCGTCTCACTTTTATACACACACACACACACACACACACGCACACACGCAAAGCACACATGAACTCTAATTGTGTCATACTGGATTCAAAATCTGTTGTGATATTCATTTTCACTTTGTAAATTTAGTTTGCATCTTGATTTGGTGCTTAATTGAACCCCTTAGCTCATTATTAAAGAAAATTAGCTTTGACTAATGGACGAAAACACTGGCTGAACTATTTACTGTACATTGGTGGAATGGAAAGCTTAAAGTCATTTCCTGCACGTTGGAGCAAGATGTCACCACTGCCTAGCATTGCAGATCTGCAGATGTGGTTCAGACCCTGTGAGGAGGTGTCCTCTGTACGGTGACTGATGTACAGTGCATTCATGATCACAGGTGGGAAAGTGCATATGCATATGAGTGTTTGCATTGTGCATAGAATCACACGTGCCTGGTGTCTCCATACGTTTTTTTAAAGGTGTGTACACTAGTCCGTGGGCTATGACTGTTGTGCCATCAAAAGACAACCTCACATATCTGGCCAATGCTGAACACCAATGTCTCTTATCTGTTGCTGACAAGTTACTCTTTATTTAGTGCCTCTAGAAAAAGCAACACCCAGCCAGCACTAACCTGGCGAGCTTAATTTTCCCACCACAGGCCATCTCCTCCTTCTTTAGCTTATGCTAGCACGCGAGGCTAGCCGCCACTGTGCTCAAGGGGAGGCTCTTCGTGTTACAGCGGCTTCATTAGCCAGCTCTTTTTATAGGCCGGCCCAGATTCCTGGCCCCGGCACATTTCACTCTGCCCGTCAAGGTCCCGTCTTGCTAAGATAAGGTTACTGTTGATGTGTGCAAGACTTGCTTTTGACTCTTGTGTGGGTGATTCAGATCCAAGAGTAGTTTTATGGCATCACGATGTGGTCACTGAGTTCATGTGTAATAATATTTCTGTGTTAGGGTCCTACTAACCGAATATTAATGTTGAATTTCCAAATAGTGGAATTTAATACATTGACTAAATCAATCAATTTCAGTCGTTGGTCTTGTCATTGTCATGCACACTTGTTCTGATGCCTCTGAGGGAACGTGAGTTAGGTTCGGGTTCCAACCGTGCATCTGTCTGGTGTGTCTGTAGTAGTCCAGCATGGAGTCACACTTTCCTTTGGCTCGCACTGAGTTCTCATTGGTTAACAACAGGTATTACAGGGGCTGCTGTTTCTGCTGCTCTGGTGATGGCCATATTTATCCCATGCAGTATTGCCAGATGGACGCAAACACAGACACGTGTTCTCTGTGCGTGTGCGTGTGCGTGTGCGTGTACGTGTGCGTGTGCGTGTGTGTGTGTGTGTGTGTGTGTGTGGGGTAATGTTTTAGAGCCCAGGGTTTGTCACAGGCTAATTCTAAATTTACATTACATCACAGAGTTTAATGAACGCTGTGTCAACATGCTTAATGTTATATTTCCAAACAGCGTCAGGCAGTGTGGTTCATATATCCTTTCATATTTTGCATAAAATGTCAAAATCCCTTTTACTTTCCTTAATTACATTTTTTTTTTTAAAACACGTTATCCTCATCTTTGCCTCTGTCACTCCTTTTCTGTCTGTCTTCCACACTCCTTCACAGTCCCCATCTCTCCCACAGTGTGTGTTTTCTGACTCTTTTCTCTCTTCGGTTTGTTTCCAGAGCTCCCGTTTCCTCAGTAGCTCCCGAGACTACAGCTCTCCAGAGAGCCGCCACTCAAGCTGGAAGCTCTCCTCCCCTCTCTCCTCCTCCGTGTCATGTGACCGCTCGTGGGCTGATTCCTCCTTGGGGAGCAGCAGGAGCAAGCTGGTGAGGCCTACAACGCCTCCAAAATGGTCGACTAGGCCCTCTTACCTAAAGGTTAAAAATGATGCATACACAAGCGAGCAGCCACCGGTGCTGCTCTGTGTCTCTGTGTGTGTGTGTGTGTGTGTGTGTGTGTGTGTGTGTGTGTGTGTGTTTGTGTGTCTCGACACATCCAAAGCTACACCCTTCCACCATACATTCAATTAACTCCTAGCTAGATGAGTGACTGCCTGTGCGTCTCCAGTTGTGTATGCGTGCCACATTTCAAATGGAAACTACACCCCACTTCTCAACCCATTATTTCTGTGCCAATCACTTCAAAATGTTACACTGTGAATGTTTCATTAGCCAATACGGCTTATTTCCTTCTGTTGCAGTTACAATACACACACACACACACACACACACACACACACACACACACACATATAAATTTCACACCTATGAGCCAGTAAAAACCAATGTGTGTGTGTCTGTGTGTGTGTGTTTCACCACTTTTAAAAAGACAAACTACCCACTACCAGGTCATACTTGTGTGACCCATTACATTTTGGGTTGAGTGTGTTCACTGCCCTTTTAATGTATTTATTTGAGAATGAAACCGGCATCTGCTTTGGAAAAGTGCAGATGTCTCTAGTGGCTGTTGATCCACTCCGTCATCTGTGCCAAACACATTGGAAGTGCACACTGTAGGTTTTGCATTGGCCAGTATGGTAATCATTTCCTTTTTGTGCAGTCACACTTGCACAACATTGATTAATGTTTGTGTGCGTGTGCGTGTGCGTGTGCGTGTGCGTGTGCGTGTGCGCGTGCAGGCAGGCAGGCAGGCAGGCAAACCCCATATAAGGTTTAAAGACCTTTTCTTTTTTTTTTTTTTTTACTTCTTTCCACCCACTCAGGCTTATTTTATGAACTAACACAGTTTTAAAAAATCCAGTGGCAAAAACCTGTCCAGCAGTGGTTATTGGCTAGGTCACTCTTAAACAGAGGCGTTGGAAGGGGAAACACATGTATTTAAAGGCACATTATGCAAAGGCACATTTACCGTTGAGGCATGTTTTTGGAGGTAGCTAGTTTTTATGATGACCTCATTGATTTGATGGCATCTGGTCTCAAGTGTCGGATGGGCTGCGTGTGTTCCCTAGTTACCTAGACTCGCAGTGTAGTTTTGTGGTCCTTATAAACAAGTCCACAAACCTGTGAAATTAAGAACTATCTTAACAGCGCAGCGCGGCCAAATATATCACCTAAATAAGTTAACTACTTGCTTTTGCTTTAACAGTTTGGTGGTCTTAG
Organism: Sprattus sprattus; assembly: GCF_963457725.1. NCBI lineage: Eukaryota > Metazoa > Chordata > Actinopteri > Clupeiformes > Clupeidae > Sprattus > Sprattus sprattus. The sequence continues at coordinate 12,032,835 of NC_137922.1, read as the reverse complement.
GAGACCTGGGAGCCCCATCCAGATCATCTCTAGATCTTATCCCTACATTACCTCATTACTGGCATTACCTCATCTAATGGGCTCACAGGGCATGAGTCAGGGTTTGTTTCTCCAGATTGCGTCCTCTGGTCTTCCACGACACCACTCCATATGTTCCAGCAGGCCTGGAAGCTGTGACATAACCAGCGATCATCTTTTCTCCTCCTAGTCACCCGTGACTGATGTCATGAGCAGAGCTGACAGAACTAGAATGACCACACTGGTATTCAGCCTGATGGAAAATAAGCTATATGCACAAAGGGAATTAATCCTCAGGCTTTTTTCAAACTGCCAGAAGTGTATGTATATAAATAATAAGATGCAGAGCAGGAGGAATAATATTTTGACTGCTACGCTATGATGTTACACTCTTACACTTTTTAAGGTTTTCAGGGTTTTTTTTTTTTCTCAAGTGTCTTGACACTTTTTCCAAGTTGTTCAATTTAATTACATTTTTACACCCCACTGGAAATAGTGACTACATGTGATTGGATTGGGGAGTTCAGTGTTTGGGGATTGGGAGTGATTGGACATGCATGCCTAAGTCATGGTGATTTTTCTTTTCCCCTTGTTTTGACAGACGGATACGGAGAGGAGACTGGGCTCCTACACAGGCCTCCTCAGCTCCACTCAGGACAGCGAGTCCAAACGTGCCAAGCTCTCCTACACCAACCGAGCCACCTACGGCAGAACCCCAGGCAGCTCCACCACCAGCAGCACCTACTCCTCCCTAAACAGCGCCGCAGGTAGCCTCCAGCCTGCCATAGTCTTCACCTAATAGCATAAGTTGCCACTTTTCACTGACCAGAAACTAAGATATTGCTGTACGCAAGTTAATACAAACATGGGAATGTTTTTGTAATAGCGGTCCCTGGAAATGAGACTGAAAAACCATAGACATTTCAAGGAAAATAAGAGAGGGTGGTCACCCTAACAAACATTGGTCTGCCAAAAGAAGAGTGCTGTGGTGATTCTGTTTCCAGGGTGTGCTTAGAATTAGTCAAAGATGACATCAGACGTTTGACATTAGTGTGTGTGTGTGTGTGTGTGTGTGTGTGTGTGTGTGTGTATGATCACCCAAATGTCAACACAAAATGTTCTCATCTTATGGTAAAAGCATAGAGCCGGAATAACCTGATATTTTTGTATCGACTTGTATTTCTCTTCAACACGCAGGGGAATAACAAAGTGAACTTGTGTTTAGATATGCCGTGGAAGAGCCTCAGCCCTCTGTCCCGATCGTCCTCGTCCTCGTCCACCTCCTCCAGCTCGTCCTCGTCCTCTGAGGGGCTGTGGGCACGCAGGGAGCTGGACAAGAGGGGAACCACAGGCCTCAGTGGCCTCAGCAGCCTAGGAGAGCGCAGCTCCACATACAGCTCCTCTCTGTGTGGGTGTCACACGCAGACACACAGACACACAGACACACAGACACACAGACACACAGACACACAGACACACAGACACACAGACACACAGACACACAGACACACAGACACACAGACACACAGACACACAGACACACAGACACACAGACACACAGACACACAGACACACAGACACACAGACACACAGACACACACACAGAGACACACACACAGACACACACAGACACCGGACCTGTCCTGCAGTTGATCTACTTACACACATTCACAGAGTTGATCTTTATCTCATGTACACTTGCATGCTTGTACACACCAACTCCGTACACACCAACTCCTTCCACACACACACACACACTCACACCACCTCTTCTTTGTTTGCTATTGCTGCCACTGTAGTGCCAAAGGTAACCTGTCTGTGTGTCTGTGTGTCTGTGTGTCTGTGTGTCTGTGTGTCTGTGTGTCTGTGTGTCTGTGTGTCTGTGTCTGTCTCTGTGTCTCTGTGTGTCTGTCTCTGTGTGTCTGTGTGTCTGTGTCTGTGTGTCTGTGTGTCTGTGTCTGTGTGTCTGTGTCTGTGTCTGTGTGTCTGTGTGTCTGTGTGTCTGTGTGTCTGTGTGTCTGTGTGTCTGTGTGTCTGTGTCTGTGTGTCTGTGTGTCTGTGTGTCTGTGTGTCTGTGTGTCTGTGTGTCTGTGTCTGTGTGTCTGTGTCTCTGTGTCTCTGTGTGTCTGTGTCTGTGTGTCTGTGTGTCTGTGTGTCTGTGTCTGTGTCTGTGTCTGTGTCTCTGTGTGTCTGTGTGTCTGTGTGTCTGTGTGTCTGTGTGTCTGTGTGTCTGTGTGTCTGTGTGTCTGTGTGTCTGTGTGTGTGTGTCTGTGTGTCTGTGTGTCTGTGTGTCTGTGTGTCTGTGTGTCTGTGTGTCTGTGTGTCTGTGTGTCTGTGTGTCTGTGTCTCTGTGTGTCTGTGTGTGTGTGTGTGTCTGTCTTCCCTCCAGACCGCCCCGAGCGCCTGACCTCCACCTATGCTCAGGGTGCTCGCCCCAAAGAGAGCCTCAGCTCCTCCACCCGTCGGGAGCTGAACTCTAGCCGCCACCTCCTCTCCTCCCCCACCTCCAGCACCTCGTCCTCCTCCTCCGACTACCTCTCCCCATCACCAGCTCGCGCCTCCCTCTCCTCCACCTCCGACCGCCTCGCCTCCTCCTCCATCACCGCTTCCTCCTCCCGTGCCCGCTCCTCCCTCGCTGACCCCTCCCGCCTCTCCTCCTGGAGCTCCACCCCTTACACGCCCCTCTCCCAGCGCCGCTCCAGCCCCCCGCCCTCCAGCCCCGCCCCCGCCCCCTCCGAGCCGGCCAGCAGCCAACCGGACGGCAGGCGCTCCACCCGCCACCTCCTGTCCCGCCTCTTCTCTCGCCGCTCCAGCCAGGACTCCGCCTCCACCCCCGCGCCCCCTCCACCCCCCGCCCCCAGGCTCCCTGTCCCCACCCCCGAGCCCCCGGTCGTCGCCGCCGCCCCCCGCCCCCGCCAGCCTGAGCAGCAGGAAGAAGCCGCGGTGGTGCCGGACCCGGTCCAGTCGGCCTTCGCCATGCTGCGCCGCCGGAGGCAGGAGTTGTCCCCGGTGCGGGAGCCGCGCAGTCGGGCCCCTGTTGGCCAGCAGCAAACGTCCCCAGAGTTCTGGAGGAGTCAGGTGGCAGCCGCAGCAGCGACGGCCTCAGGAAGAGGAGGAGGAGGAGGAGGAGGTGCAGCAGCCACAGCAGCCACAACAACAGCAGCAGCAGCAGGAAGTGGAGGAGGAGGAGGAGGTGGGAGCTCGTGGCTCTCCTCTTCCCTACGGAACCGCTGCACGCCCCTCTTCTCCCGGCGCCGCCGAGAAGGACGAGATGAGACGGCCGCACGCACCGAGCCCCCGCACGTCAGCCCCGACGCCCCGCGCTCACAGCTGGAGGAGGAGGACGAGGATGACGACGACGAGGATGACGACGACGAGGAGGACGAGTCTGAAGGAGCGGCAGGGTCCTCTTCCACAGGACCTTTAGGCCTGTCAGCAGCTCAACTACAAGATGCCGCGCGATTGGCTGGTCTTGGCCATGGCCACACCTTCTCACGGATGCTCTCCAACCCGCTGCTCCGCATGCCCGAGCACATGATGCTGGGGGTGGGCGGGACTGGTGGGAGGGGCCAGCCTGACGGACAGGAGAAGGAGAAGGAGAAGCCGGTGTCCTCTAGGGACCCAGAGAGGCTGCGGAAGCTCCAGGAGAGGTGAGGGGACCGGTGGTCAGTCACATGCTACGTACATACGTACTGTGTGTGTCAAGTCCAGATGTGTGTGTCAAGTCCAGATGTGTGTGTCAAGCACAAATTTGCTATTGACTGCAAAGGCAATAGGGCTGTGTCTGTCTGTCTGTCTGTCTGTCTGTCTGTCTGTCTCTCTTTCTTTTGTTTATTTCTAGTGGCCTGGAGCTCATCACCAGTTCCTTGGTTTAATAGTTGGATTTCTGCAAAGGCAATAGGGCTGTGTCTGTCTGTCTGTCTCTCTCTTTCTCTCTTTCTTTTGTTTATTTCTAGTGGTCTGGAGCTCATCACCAGTTCCTTGGTTTAATAGTTGGGATAGGAAATCCAGGAACCACTTTCAGGGCCTTGTAATTTGGCCACTTAACAACACATGGTGTTGATTTCCTCTTAGTTAAAACACTTTGCTCCTTAACACTTAAGATATTCAGAAGGTTTGCAGACGAAGATGATGATGATGATGATGATCTAAATGCTTCCTTCTCTGTCCTCCCTGCAGCCTGCTGTTGGAGGACTCTGATGAGGAGGAGGGGGACCGCTGCCGCATCTGTCAGATGGGGGAGGACTCCAGCTCCAGCTCCAACCCCCTGATCGAGCCGTGCCGCTGCACAGGCAGCCTGCAGTACGTGCATCAGGACTGCATCAAGAAGTGGCTCCTGTCCAAAATCAGCTCTGGTACGGAGCAACACACACACACACACACACACACACACACACACACACACACACACAGTTCAGTTGCTCCACCCTTCTTTATGGCAATCGCGTGCATGTTCTATATAAATACCTTTGACAATAGCTAGATATTCCTGTATAAGTGGCACAAGTTACAAAAATTCACCAGAATGTTTTGTTACGTTGATCGGTCCATTGTAAAGCCCTGCAGATTGTGGATGTGAATAACAACATTTTGGTTATGAAGAACAAACTTTGTGCTCTAAAATGTAAGGAGAACGACAGAGAATAATGTTTTTTTTTGTCCTCATCAGGGACGAACCTTGATGCCATCACCACATGCGAGCTGTGTAAGGAGAAGCTGCATCTGAATATAGACAACTTCGACATCAATGAGCTCTACAGGTCCCACGAACGGGTGAGAAACACACCTGCAGCAGCGCTGGCAGTGCACACGTCCTCCATAGTTTAGCTTTGCCTTAACAGCACATAGCAAAGTAGCCATCATAGCCAACAAAACAACTGGACAGGTTCTCTTGAGTGTGTTGTTCTTTATTGACCGTGTGCGTGTGCGTGTGCGCGTGTGCGTGTGTGTGTGTGTGTTTCAGTCGGAGTATGAGTTCATCAGCTGCGGTTTGTACCTGGTGGTGCTGCTCCACCTGTGTGAGCAGAGGTTTTCTGACGTGTTGGGCGCTGCCAACGAGGCGGGGGTGAGTGCCAGTCCTTCCCCTCTGTCTTTTGTCTCCTCTGCCACATCCTGTTTGGCTTGGCCTCAGATCTCAGTAAAGTTTCAACTCAGCCTGACCAGCTCCTTTTGCGTATATTAAACCCATATAACACCAAAGCTGTGACCAATGTGTATTTATGTTGAACTCCATTTCCCCCCCCCCCCCCCTTTGAAACATAAAAAAAAACATTCTCCCCCTCTCTCGCTCAGTTTTTCAACTTGGCGAGAACGCTTCACGAACACATGGACAATCTTGAAAGTACGTTGGAATGATGCCTTATATTTCATTTATTTGTTTTTGGTCCGCCATTAACTTGAATTTTTAAACTATGGCGTCGTCATTGATGACTGCACTATAAGACCTAACACTGCCATAGTTTGCTAAACCACTCCTCATTATTTTTAAATGTGGTTCCTTAAAAATATCTATATGGGGGGGGGGGGGGGGGGGGGGAGTGTGTAAGTAAAACGTACTCTTATTTGACTTGGGGATTTGAAGGAGTGAGTGGATGAAGGCATTCATTGCCCAGAAATCTGTAGGTTCTGTCATGGTTATTTGACAACAGTATTATGTGGCTCATGAGTACTACTGGTTTAACAGCAGGCTGTACGAATAAGCAAATCCTGGAAGTCCTGGCACAGACTTATGCTCCTCTGAATCTAGGAATTTCACCTGTGGGCAAGGCATGGGTGTGTGCGAGGAAGGCATAGCTGGAATATTCTAGATGATCAGCGCTTAATTGGACTGGCAGGGCATGTCAAGATTGCCATATCAGTACCTGGAGGTGTTTCATTCACAAACTGCTTTGATGCGTGAAAAAACGTAATAGGTTAAAGGTTAAAGGTGGGGAGGGTCCTGGTGTTGTTGATATAAAGTAAGATGTTTGATTACATTGTACGCTGATATTTTTTTTTCTCTCAACGTTTTCTTCCTTTCTTTCTTTCTTTCTTTCTTTCTTTCTTTCTTTCTTTCTTTCTTTCTTTCCTTCTCTCAGGTTCATACACTGAGTCAGATGAAGAGGAGGTGCGGGACACCCGTCCGTCCATCGACTTCTGCGACCTGGATGATGATGATGACGATGAGGAAGAGGAGGAGTACTGATCAAAGGGAGAAGCCAGGGAGTGACCTGACGGGAGCAGCAGGGAGGGGCGCCGTTCAGAGGTTCTCCTCCCACTCTCCTGTCCTCTCCTCTACCATCTCTCTGGGCTCGTCCAGCCTCGGCCTGCCTTTGTACCTTGGATAAGGCCCAGCGAGCCGCCACCATGCCAAGAACAGGGGAGAAACAGTTGCTTTTTCTGCCTTACAAACACGAGAGAATAAAAAGTAACAAAAGAAGTTTGTTTGGATAGTTATCCCCCCCCCTTCCTCTTAGTTTGTTAAATCACTGTATCCAACAGTTCCTCTGGAGAAAACACTCTGCCTTTTTTTCTTTTCTTGTGTCTCTCCATGCAGTTTTTCCACAACGATCATAGTTTTGCTTGTCCACTCCCTCACTCACTCACCAGTAGTTCTGTCACAGGGGGTTAGGCAGACTCATCAATCTTGTATCTTTGTTTCTCATTTTATGCGTGTGAGGTGTTCTGTTCACATATGCCTTGGGATGTGATGTGTCAAGGCCTTTGGATGCGCTGCACCCCACTGACTGGGGTTGTCATTTTTGAACGAATGATTCTCTCTTGAGCGCCCTACATTTTCATTGATGCCTGGCTCATACACATGGGGGTGTGTGTCTGTGTGTCTGTGTGTCTGTGTGTCTGTGTGTCTGTCTGTCTGTCTGTCTGTCTGTCTGTCTGTCTGTCGTGTGTGTGTGTGTGGCAGTCAGAAAGAACTGCAATGCATATTCCTTTTGAACACCTCCTTTGTCTGTATGAAAAACCATAGGGGTTGTTTTTTGAGGTGAATCTCTTGCATTTAATGTGAAACAGAGCTAATGTGACTTCAATTTTTTTGTTTGTTATGTTTTGTTTTAAATTTTTTGTTGCGTCCTGTCTGTGTTTTGTGTTTTAAGAACAAAAAAAAGGTAATGTAAGTTTTGCTCTGCTTACTGTTGATTTCCTGGTTAAATTCCTAAAATAAAGCTTTCAAGTGATTGAGAGTCTCTTGTCCTGTGGTGGCGTCACAGAGGGATCGGTCACCTTCAAACCCGACAGCGCTGGAACGAAAATAGTCTGTTTCAAGCAGTATCAGTATAGTGCGTTTTGTTTTGGGGTATTATTATTATATATATTTTTAGACTTTCTGTGTACACTAGAATTTGTTGTGTATCAGGACGTGCTGAATTTCTGGCCGGTAATTCATTTGAGCAATTGGTGCAGGACACATGATGATGGTCCACTATGAGGGAGAAGGCCCTATTGTCAGCTCTGTCTCTTTGGAGGCCGTGTGCAGAGGGGAGGCCTTTAGAGGTACCTCTGAAAGGGAGGGGGAGGTTGTTTGTATGGCTATTGAGTTTCAGATCAGCTAACCGCTGCCAAAAATCGCTGACTGTACTTTTTAACCCTTGAATGTTTATTGCTTTCTGATACAACAGCAATCTGTAGTCAGCAAACCCAAGGCCACCACATCCAAGAAGAAATTATGCAGTATACAGCCACCCTTACATACAGCTTAACCTTTTTTTTCTGAACTACATCATAGGGTAATGTGGACACACTACACCCTGTTGTGTTTAAGGTAAAGTATGTATTTAGACGAGCATCTTAACTGCCGTTAATGCCAGGAATACTTCATGGTCATTCCTCCCATTATTTCTGTAGTCTTCCCATTCCCATTCTTTCTATCATGTCTTCAGAATAGTTTGAAGTGTAGAATACGACGCCTGTATAACCCAGGGGTCAGGGCACACCTTTGCCAGCCTTGCTTGCCTGAAGGAGTTTTAATGAGTTGATGAGGACATGATTTTAATATTCAAAAACCGCACTGGTGACCTAGGAGGTGCAACCACGGATGACTCAGTCAAGGACACACACACACACACGCATACAGGTACACAGACACACACACACATACACACACACACACACACGCTGGATGGATTCGTCTCTACCAACGTTAAGCAGAGATGCCTACCTTTACATGTAGAAAAGGGGTGACACCCACTAATTTATTGCAAATCATAACAGTAATGATTAAAGGTTAGCCCTTTGTCAAGCCCTCGATAGAAACATTATTTTTTGCCAAATTTGTATTAAAAAAGATAAACATTTTAAAAGAACTTGCATTACACACCAACAGTGTCGACAGATCTTCTGTAGGAACTGTGCCTAAGCAATATGTTTAAATGTTTATTAAAAAAAAAAAGACCAGTAAAAAAAAGAAATCACAGCTGCATAGTAATTTACATATAAAAAGCAGCGACGAAACAGGGAAGGGTTTTTAAAGTGCTCAAATTCTCAGTAGTTTGAGTGCAAGGAAGAGGAAGGCTGAGGTCTTCCATTTGGTGACTTTGCACCATACATCTAAACACAGACTTAACCTACACCACACCTTATGGGAGTTATCAAGAGAAAAATAAATCAAATACTTCATAGCCTTTGGTAGACAAACTATTTCATCCAATCCCTTCCTTTCGGTAGCAATAATTACTGTGAGCATTTAGATTAATTAGTTAACATGGCGGGCATCTAGCCCTTTATCAGTGCATGACTACGAACCACACCTCAGCCCAGGCATCAAACCCACCTGAAGAGATGTCAATCTTTTTGAAGAAATTGAAAGAATCATCCACACAACTGTTGTAAACTCCTTGCTCTGTTAGCATCACAGTTTTGGTTGACTTTGGCTTCAACAAAAACACTGAATCAAAAAACCAAGCATTTACAAAGAAAAAGAAAGAAATCAAACCAACCAAAAGACAAAAGAAAATAGTCGGAGTGCAACTCAAGACCAAAAGAGGCTTCAAAAAGGAAAACAGCAACTACATTTTTTTTAACACCTTAGTTTGAAACACAGCATGCTAGTTTGAAGGTTAGGATTTACCACTCTCTGGATTCTCCTGTGGTTAAATACAAAATCATGTGCATATTTTTCAGCGATTCAAAACCCCCCAGAACACAGTCAGTGGTCAATCAAATCATATTTGCAAACAAATCAGGGGAAAACACCTCAAACACCTTACACAAGTCATTCACACGCCAATGGCAGTAGACCTGTGTGGAATCCATCCCCCTTGTTAAACAGAGATGTTCACAGGAATCTCCTTCTCACTCGGCAATAACAACCAGTGTCTACACATAACCAAAACATGGGTCAGCGGCCCAGTGACCCCACCAAGACCTGTAACATCTCACACCCATAGCCCCGCATCTGGTCTTATCACTTAACATCTTTTTAAGACAAGAAAAGTTAAAACATTTAAAAAAAACAGCACAATAAAATGAAACAAGTTTCTGAGAATATTACCTGAATCATAAGTACATCACCTGAAACAATATCCTGAACTTGAGTCAATATTTACACCATATGAGAATAACAACTCGTTTCCCCAGCACAACATAGGGAATGCATTTCTTGTTTTTATGGGGGTTATAGTAATAAATAATAGTATTTTTGCAGAGCGGGTGCGGTCCTTTGTTGATCTGTTGATTTCAGGAGCATGTTTATATATGCAGAAAGGCACAATGTCCCCCCCCCCCCCCCCCCCCCCAAATCCTCTTCATTTTGCAGAAGCGCAGTTACTCTGTGTCATTGATGATGCTTGTGCTGTCGACATCGTCAAAGCTGCGCTGGTAGCGGACGGCGCTGAAGAAGTGGTGACGGTTCTTCTTGTAGAGAATGTAGAGTGCAATGCCTAACAGGGCTGGGATCACGATTATGCAGAAGATTGCAGCTGGTGACATGCCACCTGACCCTACAGACGCACCAGACAAACACAAACACACACACACACACACACACACACACAAACACACACACTCACACACACACACACACACACGCACACAAACAACAGCGAATCAGTCTACGCTAGAATCGTTTGGGCTTTCTGCAATGATGCAAAGTTTAGACTGCATGACTGTTAGACACTGAAACTTCCAGAACCTTCATGACATTCCACCAGCTCTAGGCTTCACTCAATTCAAGGTTTCTATCACATCACCACCCCTCCCTCCACCCACCCACCCACCCCCCTCACCCCACACACACACACCCAAACACACACACCCACACACAGTTCCATGATTCACTCACGCATTGGGATCTTGCAAACGATGCGGCTGCGGCTTTCCAAGCAGCTAGTCTGTTTCCAGATGCCGTCCTCATTAGTCACCATGACTGCGCAGATGTCAGGCGGGGGAAAGATTCTCGTTGAAAGTGGGGCGGAGCTCCACTTGGAGAAGTCCACCTTGCTGTCATCCATCCACTTAAACCCAGTGGCTGAGGACAGAGGGATTGTGTTTAACAGGTGCAATGAGTATCTATGGTTGTCAAAGCCAAACATGTGTCTGGACATGTTGTACTTTTCAAAAGTTTGAAGCGCATTTGAAACAATGCTGTAAAGTGAGGATGCTTTCAAAATGACATGAAGTGGTTTAACTTATCAATTTTAAAAACCACACAAACCTAAATCAGTTTTACTATTTTCAAAAGGAATGTTTGAGAATCTAAATATGATATTTCCTATTGACACACTAATGCAGAACGTGGGAAAGATGATGCGTTGGACAGGAGGAAGGCAAGAGCCATAAACTTTGGCACAGTAATTCACTGCTTCAGGCCTTGTATCACCTGTTTCACATTCAACAACAAAACACCTAAATCATGGAAACACCAAACATAGAATGCGCTATAACATTGGGAAAATACCACACTATCCTTTCCTATTTCTGACACAACCGCATCTTTAACTCCCAGTCCAAGATGCGTTGGACTGAAGTAGGTCTGAGTCCACTTGACTTCTTACAAACTCCTACAGAACAAATTGAACTTCATGGCCAATGGGACTTTTAACGTTGATAGCCATGGTCTTACTGTCTCGAGTGACCCCGAGGCCGAGCCACACGCGGTTGGTGATGTGGGGGTTGCTGCTGATGTACTTGGAGACAAAATCGTTCTCCACCTCGCTTTTGATGCTGAGCAGGTGCGCCGATGAATCTGCCAATCAAATGCAAAGGAATTGGAATTCAGGCAAAAAGTTTACAATAGTGACAAACACATTTATGCCAGTCGCTCCTAGTCTTGCTTCAGTCGTTTGAAAACCCAGAAGACAGACACAGCGGACATGAGCAGTAGAATTCAAACTATTTGCCTTAAATGGCGCACGTTAAGAAGATCATGTGACAAATGGACTGCAAAGATACAGCTCTTCTCATCTCTCCAGAGCACCCAAAGAGCACCCGTCATACGAAGAGCAGGGAGACTAGACTTTTTTGAACTTTAACATTTTGTATCTGTATATGCTAAGAGGGTACTTACAAAGTACACTAACTACACAAAGTAGGTTTTACTCTGTGCATCCAAATACGTCTTACGTTTTATTTTATTTTGTTGAGCACAATTACCTGTTAAACTCACACAATAAACAGAATCTCATAATAATACGAATACACATATACATAGAAGTACTTCATGGAGAATCATTGAACAGTGATGAGGTTAGATGCGAGTCAGATGTTATAACTGAAAAGCAAGGCTTTGGGCCTGGGCCTGGGTATGAACAACATCACAATTCATTCCAAATCAGCACCACACCGTGAGATGCCACGTACCCAGCTGCTCACACACTCTCTTGGCGTAAGTGAGGTTGTAGACGGTGTAGTTGTAGAAGGTCATGTCAAAGGCGTAGCAGTGTTCCCCATGCTCCACCCACTGTGAGGCGCCGTCCGTCTTGGGGCAGCGGTGGGATTCTGGGGCTTTCTGAGGTTTCGCTTCTTCAGGTTGTCACAAAACACAATAACCAAACAACACTCAGCAACAACTAACAAAAACAACGAAATGGGCATGAATCAGGTCTAAGTGAGCCTCTGTCAAAAACACACTGTTTTTTTTTTTAGGTGCTTTTAAAAGCAAACAAAAATCACTAAAAGGTCTAAAAGAAAGGAAAGTCTTTAATAACAAGGTCAGTGAAGACCCAAATATTCACCTGGCCACCCGGACAAAGGGGGAAAATTGGTGTAAAATCCTATTTTTCCCGTTTTAATGCTAGGGATGATTTGATAGATATAAATCATTAAATCATTAAAAAGTTCACCAATAACATGTCAGGGCGGGAGTATATCTGTGAATTACCAAAATAATTTAGCGAAAAAAATATTAATTTAAAAGAAAAAACAGATGTTTGAAAGTCTTGAATGCTTTCGAGTCTTGATTCTTATGTTTGTATGTACATTTGCCACATGTATGCTAGCATGCTTATCCGGACACGTGTATGAATTAATCTGGCGTGTTTCTTATTCTCTTTCCCCACCCCCACTATCCCCCTTTACTGAATTGAAACTGAATTGAATAGTTAGGAGGTGAAGGTGTCTCCATCCTTACGCTCTACGGTGCTGTTGTAGCAGAGGGCCCCCTCCATCTTGTCCTGGCAGCTGATGCTTATCCATATCCCGGAGGTGTCCATGAACACACAGCCGTCCACCACAGACCCTTTGTGAAAGCCCGCCGGGCTGTAGTCAAACTTAGACCCGTCCGACCACTCATAGGCAGAACCATTACCCTAATCGGGGGGGGGGAACAGAAGAAAATTTAAAAAAACATACATACACTAATATTTTTGCACACATGAGCATTATATGACCTTCTTGTAATACCTTCATGAAACAGAATGAAATGCTACATATAAAGGCAGATTACAGGGTTTTGGAGAGCTAAATTGGATAGTGACAGAATATCCATTTTTGGGTTGCTGACAACATCCTAGAATTAATATTTGTAAAAACTAGACAATTACAACTTTTTTATTGAACGTGGATGAAATATATTTAGGGGAAAGTTCTGTCATGAATATACAAACAGAATTCGACAGCAAGTTGTCAAATACTGCACAAGAGGACAAAGGCATCAAATACTGTAAGTCCTGAACAAAATGGAGCCCAGGCACTTAAAGGACTTACAGCCTGATTGGACAGGCCGATCCAGAGGGGGAACCCATCCCTTTTGGCCATGGCCAGCAACTCTTTACTCTGGTCGGCACTGAGAATGCTGGCAAGATGGCCACCGCCCTGTGCACACTCCTCCTGGGCTTGAAACCAGGTGAGTTTGCGGCCCTCCACACGGTAGCTGTGGTTGGCATACGTCGTCACATCCCACGGAGACTTCTGGAACTCTTCCCGGTCAGCTTTAGGGGAAAAAATAAGCATTAGTCTTAACTCCTGTGACAGACACGAAGAGTAACACAGAACATCTTCCACAAGATGAACACTGATGACACACAAGGGTTCCTAAGGGTTCTTTTTTCAGGGACTTGCCTCCATGTGCGAGAGTTAAATGTTAACAAGGGTTCCCTCTGGCCACTGGGGGGCTTGGTGACCCCGATAGTAGGTTTGGGTTGCCTAAGCTTAGGAAAAAGAAGAAACACTGGACTCACTTTGCTCAATCTTGCAGGCAACCACAGTCCTTTGCTTGAAGATCTGGAAGTACTGTTTATCGGAGAAAAGATCCCAACGCCCGTCCAGGCTAAGGCCAGCAAGGAACTCTCCCTCCACCTCTGGTCGGCCACCCTTCCAGTTGGAGTACTGCACATACGTGTCGTCATACCACTTCAGCTGCTTGGCTGTGGGGGTAAACGCAGGCCTCGGATCAGTGATGTTCAGGCAGACAGAACGTGCTCAAAGTGCACGTGCAGCTGAGTGAGAGGTAGGAAAGGAGCTCACTGTCATTATCTTTGTGCAGACCCAGCCACACAAACTGGGCCAAGGACTTCAGGGGCATTAGCTTCTTTCTCAGAAACTCATTCTCCTCCTCGTCCCTGATGGTCAACAGCGCCGCCTTTGGGTCTGGAGGAGAATTACACATGGATGACTTGCACAACACAGATACTTAACCTAGTCATCGATACTTGCACATCCTCAGAGGCATTTCTCCAATTGTATGCATTGTCTGTTCAGAGGATGAGTGATGAAGTGTACATTTGGGTAGTTCACTGTATAATGCAGTGTGTACACAAGTGTTTTAGAGCAGTGTGCATCTGAATAACAAGTGTTGGCATGTTCACCAAGTCTGACCTGTCCCTTCATGTAAAAAATCAGATACCATTATCCATTGACCCTAGGTCACATAACCGAGGTGTGGTGAGACCCACACCGCAGGCAACCCTTTTAAAAGTGCCCCGGAAACAATTCCCATGGTCAAATATCAATATCAAATATCAACAAACACAACAGTCAGAGTAATTAGCAATCATTTGGCAAACTTCAAACACTCCTCAAAACATCCAGACCGCCCCGTACGGTGCAGGGCAGACCTCCGACTCACCCAGCTCCTGGCAGGTCTTCTGGATCTGGCCGTTGTCATGGTGGTCCCACCTGGAGTGCAGCATCTGGAAGGTGTAGCAGTTGTTCTTGTAGGGGAACCAGTTGGGGCCGTTCCCCTTGTGAGGGCATTTCATGGACGCATGCTCTGGAGTGATGATGTCCTCTAGGATTCAGGAGAGATTGGTTACTACACTGACCTCGTTCGACCTCGTGACCTCTAACAGTTTCTGTTTTTTTTTTTCAGCGATAGCTTTGTAGAACATAATTCGTTTGAAAGATCCAACAAAGGGCAAGCCAACTTGTCCAGTTTAACTAGACAGTAAAAAGATGTTTTGTCTTTGTGTGCTGAGAAAATGTCTATGGAGAACATAAAAGATGTGGAAAGGTTACTTTCTGTATATGGTATAGCACTGAAAGCCTATGCTTTAAAATGAAAACTTGTGCTGTCCTCCGGCAAAATCCTCGGATGCCCACGCTTGGTTCAAGTTAGCTTGTTCAGAATAACAGACTTGTGGAAGACGGCTTAGCGAAAGAATGTGTTTATTCAATCACATGCCACGATCAGCTCCGTACAACACAAGCATGCACAAGGCACGTCTGCATGTTGAGGAGTCGGTCTCCTTGCTTCTTCCTCTTCTCATTACAAAAAGGTTGTGATTCTTATAGTATGGAATTAACATGTAAACAATACCAAAATGAAAGTAGGAAGTATGACCTAATTTGGTCTGACTCAATTAGGTCTCAATTAATTAAGTGTCTGTCTGGGGTCCTGGCAACCATTGATCTCCAGCTGTTCCTTCCTTCCTGACCCTGGACAATAGCTATTTGATGTCTCAGGGGCCAAATGGTTGGGGAACAGGCCTGCACCCGTCTGTGAGGCCTTAGATGCATATTGACAGAATGGACCTTGCTGTGATTGCATATGACTGAAATCTATGTAATCTAACAGCACCATCCGTTCTTTTTTAAACCAGTTGGACATCAGTCTATTTTCACAAACCAGGTTGTCTTGTTTGCTATCTTTGTGGCTCTATTCTTGGAACTTGACTTGAACGCTTCCAAGCCATTTAAACCACCTGAGGAAACCTTCACGCCGGGGAGTGAGGCTTACTCACTGCACAGCTCTGTACCGCTCGCCTCAAAAGTTATATATGAAACCCTATCAAGACCGAGGGACCTTCCCTCTCCAAGATCTTGCTCTGCCTCTCTTACCATGGGGGATGTGGCAGATAGCTCCGGTCAGGCCCTGCCCACACTCAGTGGCCTTCCAGAAGCCGTCTGTGTCCAGATAGACGCAGCGCCCAGCGGTGACCTCTTCTGACCAGCGGCTGAACACCGTGTGACTGTGGTCCGTCCAGCGGTAGTGCTCCCCATCCTGCCACAAACACACACACAGAGGGCTAGCTGTGCTACAAACGTACAGGACTGGCAGACTGGTTTTCAAGTACCTACAATTAAATAAATGCCAGATACAATCAATCATATGTATATACATTTGGTAGCTTTTGAAAGCTGACAAAGGCTCAAGGACCACTGATCACAGAAAAAAAATCACTTTTACAGTGAAGCTTTACAGTGATTTAAAAACTGAAGCTGAGAAACATTTGCTGTAGTCAAGTAAACTCCCTGACACCCTTCATATATACATAAATACATTTCCTATTCCTAATTCCCGTACATCCTCACTGAATAGGCCGATCCAGAGGGGCTTGCCCAGCCGGCTCACGTTGACCGTCAGCACCGCCTGCTGGAATGCATCGGCCACGCTAGCCAGCTCCATGTCCTGGTTCTTGCACTGCTCCAGCGCGTGGAACCACGTCATGTTCTCCCCATGCACCAGCTGATAGGTGTGGTTGGAAAGGCTGGTCTGCACCTGGAAAGGCTGGTCCGAGACGACAGCCACCTCAGGCTTATCTGGAGGAGAGAAGAGCACTGAGGCTTGGCTTGACGAGAGATAGAGGTGAGGACAAGAGACGAGTGATGATGAGAGCTGAGGGGGGTAGGCTTTCGTCAAAACAACAAGAGGAAAACACAATGCAGAACTGTTACTTGGACAAATTGAGAACAGGCTGGGGGCATGGGTGTATTTAGAGGTGAAGAGTACCGGGGTCAAGAGACACTGAACCCGGAACAGGGAGAGATGTTGGAACAGACAGAGCGATGGGTGTCACAGAGATGGACAGAGAGAGAGATACAAAGGAGATGGATTGCAAGCGAAAGGAAGGAGTGTACAAGCAGGACGGATACCTGCATAGTGCTGGCAAATGGAGACGTTCTGGAAGTCAGTGCAGGACGTGTAGTCCCAGGTGCCCAGGGTGTCTGAGTCTGGATCTCTGAAGATGTAGGCACACAGCTTTGGAGCCTCTGGGCCCTGTGAGACAGGCAAGGGCACATTACACAGACGTAAGCCTTATCTCGATGTCAGAAGACTGTGCATTCATGTATCCATTTTGGATATTGATATTTCTGCAAGTGTTTCTGAAAATCCAGAAGTATCTGTTGAGATGTTCAAGCTTCAGTGGAAAATGAATGTACCCTTATGCACACAGCTTTCCTAAATTCGATCAGCTAAAAATGAGAAGGGAAAACAGCTGGACAGAGACAGAGAGAGAGAGAGAAAGAGAGAAAGAGAGAAAGAGAGAAAACAGAGAAAGAGAGAGTGGCACTTGCATTGACGTGTATGCGCCGGTACTGCCCGTGCACCAGCGGGTGGAAGTTGAGGTAGGTGACGGGCGTGTCGTCCTCCCACAGCATCGCTTGGGAATTGAGCTTGAGGCCGATCCATGTCCTCAGGGCAGGGATGGAGGGCAGGAGGGTGTTGATGAAGTCTGAGGAGAGAGAGAGAGAGAGAGAAAGAAAGAAAGAAAGAAAGAAAGAAAGAGAGAGAGAGCACAAAAACACTGAGTTTAAAAAAACACAGAGAGAGGTCTGGCCAGACGAAGGGAATGAGAGGGTGAGTGGATGCCGGTGGCTAAGTGAATAAGTAATAAGTATGTATAACTGAGTGAAGGAATGACAGATAAGATGAGTGAGCTGATCAGATGAGTGAGCGAGTGACAGTGAATGAATGAGAGACTGAATGATTGATTACATGACTGAGAAAAAGGAGTCAGTCAATTTAATGCATGGGTGAAAATGAGTGGATGACAAAATGGGTAAGTGAGTGAGCGACAGGATCAAGAGAGTGAGTGAATGAGTGAGAGTGAGTGAATGAGTGAATAAGTCAATGAGTTAGAAAGTGAGCGAGTCAGTCTGAGAAGATGAACTAGAAAGCAACTGATAACAGTGGAAAGAGAAGACGATATATAGATGGATGTCTGTGCAGGGAGAAGGAGGTGTGGATGATGTATACAGCCGCGGAAAAAATTAAGAGACCACTTCAAAATTATCAGTTTCTCTGGTTTTACTATTTATTGGTATGTGTTAAAGTAAAATGTACATTTTTGTTTTATTCTATAACCTACTGGCAACTTTCCTACCAAATTTCAAATAAAAATATTGTCATTTAGATCATTTATTTGCAGAAAAATGACAATTGGTCAAAATAGCAAAAAAGATGCAGTGTCTTCAGATCTCGAATAATGCAAAGAAAACAAGCTCATATTCATTTTTAAACTACACAATACTAATGCTTACACTTAGGAAGAGTTCAGAAATCAATATTTGGTGGAAAAACCTTGATTTAAAATCACAACTTTCATGTGTCTTGGCATGCTCTCCACCAGTCTTTCACATTGCCGTTGGGTGACTTTATGCTACTCCTGGCGCAAGAATTCAAGCAGCTCGGCTTCTTTTCATGGCTTGTGACCATCCATCTTCCTCTTGATCACATTTCAGAGGTTTTTGATGGGATTCAGGTCTCGAAATTGGGCTGGCCATGACAGGGTCCTGATCTGGTGGTACTCCATCCACACCTTTACTGGCCTGGCTGTGTGGCATGGAGCATTGCCCTGCTGGAAAAAACATTTCTCAGAGTTGGGGAACATTGTCAGAGCTAAAGGAAGCAAGTTTTTCTTCCGGGACAACGTTGTACTTTGCCTGGCTGAGGTTTGTAAAAGACCATAAGGATTGAAAAAAGCGGACTGGGGGGTCTTCTAGTTCGTCTTCTCTGATGAGTCCAATTTTCAGCTTTGCCCAACACATGGTCGTCTGATGGTTAGACGGAGACCTGGAGAGGCCTACAAGCCAGAGAGTCTTGCACCTACTGTGAAATCGGACTCATCAGAGAAGACGAACTTAGAAGAACCTCCAGTCCGCTTTTTCAATCCTTATGGTCTTTTACAAACCTCAGCCAGGCAAAGTACAACGTTGTCCCGGAAGAAAAACTTGCTTCCTTTTGCTCTGACAATGTTCCCCAACTCTGAGAAGTGTTTTTTCCAGCAGGGCAATGCTCCATGCCACACAGCCAGGCCAGTAAAGGTGTGGATGGAGTACCACCAGATCAGGACCCTGTCATGGCCAGCCCAATTTCGAGACCTGAATCCCATAAAAAACCTCTGAAATGTGATCAAGAGGAAGATGGATGGTCACAAGCCATGAAAAGAAGCCGAGCTGCTTGAATTCTTGCGCCAGGAGTAGCATAAAGTCACCCAACGGCAATGTGAAAGACTGGTGGAGAGCATGCCAAGACACATGAAAGTTGTGATTTTAAATTAAGGTTATTCCACCAAATATTGATTTCTGAACTCTTCCTAAGTGTAAGCATTAGTATTGTGTAGTTTAAATATATGAATATGAGCTTGTTTTCTTTGCATTATTCGAGATCTGAAGACACTGCATCAATTTTGCTATTTTGACCAATTGTCATTTTTCTGCAAATAAATGATCTAAATGACAATATTTTTATTTGAAATTTGGTAGGAATGTTGCCAGTAGGTTATAGAATAAAACTAAAATTTACATTTTACTTTAACACATACCAATAAATAGTAAAACCAGAGAAACTGATAATTTTGAAGTGGTCTCTTAATTTTTTCCGCGGCTGTAGATGGATGTCTGTGCAGGGAGAAGGAGGTGTGGATGATGTATAGATGGATGTCTGTGCAGACAGAAGGAGGTGTGGATGATGTATAGATGGATGTCTGTGCAGACAGAAGGAGGTGTGGATGATGTATAGATGGATGTCTGTGCAGACAGAAGGAGGTGTGGATGATGTATAGATGGATGTCTGTGCAGACAAAAGGAGGTGTGGATGATGTATAGATGGATGTCTGTGCAGACAGAAGGAGGTGTGGATGATGTATAGATGGATGTCTGTGCAGACAAAAGGAGGTGTGGATGATGTATAGATGGATGTATGTGCAGACAAAAGGAGGTGTGGATGATGTATAGATGGATGTCTGTGCAGACAGAAGGAGGTGTGGATGATGTATAGATGGATGTCTGTGCAGACAGAAGGAGGTGTGGATGATGTATAGATGGATGTCTGTGCAGGGAGAAGGAGGTGTGGATGATGTATAGATGGATGTCTGTGCAGGGAGAAGGAGGTGTGGATGATGTATAGATGGATGTCTGTGCAGGTAGAAGGGGGTGTGGATCACCTTGCTCCACCTGGTCTCTGATGGTGATGAGCTGGGCTCTGTGGGCTTGACAGATCTCAGTGGCCTTCTGAAAGGTGATGTCCACAGGCGGGATCAGAGTGTAGCACTGCAAAGGATACAAACACATGGAAAATGGGGATTGTAAATCAACCTGAAACATTTGTATTGCACTAAGCTACACAGGTTCAAGAACATTCGGAGAGAAAGCAATGGGTTAAAATAATAGTTATTGTTTACGTATGTGAAGTGCTGTAACTATTTGCATGTTTTTTTTTTTGTTTGTTTGGGTTGGGCAGAGGTATACTGCATTTGTTATGTATGTGTGTGTGTGTGTGTGTGTGTGTGAGAGAGTGAGTGTGAGTGAGAGAGTGAGTGTGTCAGACCTTGTCTCTGAAGGCAATGGAGCCTCCGTCACAGGGCAGGCCTTTAGGGTGTGGCCCTATTGGCTGCTTCTCTGCTGCAGTCACGTTCAGCACCTCACACACAAACGGCAGCTTCGCTGAGCAGAACTCCTTATATTCTGACAGAGAAGAAGAGGTGGAGTAAAAAAACGGTTAAAGAAAGAGGAAAGGACTCACACACACACACACACACACACACACAAATGTAAAACTGCTTAGGACTACATGGCTTTGCTAGTCTACTGTGCAATCGATTTAAGCAGACCACTTCCTCATCACAAGCCTCACACAGATGTAAAATATGTCCCTACATGGGAACATATGAGGGTGCAATGAAACCGTGCTGCAACCAAAGATGTATTAAAGCACGTTGCTGCTACGGTTACAGGAAACCCACATATTTCACAACCTGCTGTTTCACAGTAGTAGAACTTACTGAGTAGTAGGAGTAGCACGTCTCATTTATTTGTAAGGCTAACAAACTGACAGCATGGAAAAATCAATATTGAGTAAGCCTGCTTGTGCTCCATATTAAGCTTATGTAAGTGCAGAGTGTTTGCTGTGCTAACAGCAATATGAGCTGGAGAAGAGAAGATGCCGTTACCTGGGATCATTGACTCCTGACTGAGTGATGGACACCGGCCCAAAAACGATGAGTGATAAAAATGTAACTGCGTGAATCTAAAACAGAGAAAAAGGCGTGAGATATGTAGGGTATTGTAATTGTATTTTAGTGTCTCAATTTCGTGTCACTTTTATTGAAAAGCTACATTATCAAAATCAGTACTTGACGTCCATTTTGAGACACAGGCATCTCCAAACTCTGTGTGGTAAAGTGATAAATGAAGCAGACACAGGCATCTCAAAACTTTGTGTGGTAAAGTGATAAATGAAGCAGACTCACGGTAGCGGTACATAGGGCCCTGGATCCCTCAAGTCAGCCCACCAATGTATGTATTTAGTTTGAGAATGCTGAAAGACACAAGGTAGCACAAGGGTAGGAATATATACTCACAGACTCTCACACTTTTATGGCTTGGTAGATTCGATTCGATTCAACTATAGTCATAGTATTATTATTATTTTAGGTGTAGGTATAAGAAAAGTACTACAGCATACAAAAGCAAACAGAGGAAGGCATTGACACACCGCAAAAGATAATGAAAAGAGATAAAGGAAAAGAAAGAAAGACTAGAGAATTTGAGAGAGACTTTAACACTAATTTCTGAACCAGTATTCAAACCTATACATCAATGCCTCCTTAAATGATGCCCCACTATACCCCCCCAACCCCATAAACCCACTATTTCACTAACCAACTTATAGTTAGCCTATTCAATTCGGATTCAACCTGCCACCATGCCCCTAAAAACCTTTATAGGATCTGTTCAACCACTCTCCAATATCTTGATTTTTTTTCCATCTTCCAAATTACCTGTATCCTTTGACCTGTAAACGATGGCCATTTTTGCTATGCCCAATCAAAAGTTCACCAAACACACCTCCCTCTTTTTTTTTACCTTATACATGAGGCCACAAGATGAGAATACCTCAATTACTACAATTTTCCCAACCAGCCCTTCAAAAGCTCAAAAAGCCCAGACATCTCTTACAATAAACAAACTAATGATCCACTTATTCTTTACCCCACAGAGATGACATCCCACTCAACTCCCATTCGGGTGTGCCACATGTCTGTCTGTAGGAAAGACGGGAGAGAGAGAGAGAGAGAGATAGAGAGAGAGAGAGAGAGAGAGAGAGAGAGAGAGATACCTTTTGGATTTCCTCCTGCATGGTCCTGGCTGAGTTGATGTTGACGGGCACGGCCAGGCGGCTGTTGTTGCTGGAGCAGTACATGGTCGCCTCCTCGTACGAAAGCTGGGGGTTGGTCACAAACCAGAACTCCTGTCCGTCGACAAACACCGATGTGTCATGGTGGCCCCCTGAACACACACACACACACACACACACACACACACACACACACCACACACACCACACACACACACACGCACACACGCACACGCACACGCACACGCACACTTCAGCGTTTTCACTTGAGTGACACTTCTCAAAAAAGAGTGCACGACAGATCAAACTACTTTTATTTCTTAAGTGCGAAAAGGCCATCATCACTTTTCCTTTTATTATTACAGCTATTATTACATCATTCAGTCAAAAGTATAAGGATCTGGTCGGGAGGATCACGAGTCTTACCTGGGTTATACCAAATCGGCTGTAATGGAGTGGTACCTATTGGTTTGAAATAGAGTAAATAAACAACATTAGCATTCAGCAATTGTTTGGTTTTTGTGCTGCTAGCAAGTATATGTGCCATGAGTGTATGTGTGTGGAAGTGTGTGTGTGTGTGTGTGTGTGGAAGTGTGTCTGAGTGTGTGTGTGGATGACTGAATGTGTGTATTTATCTTAATCAATTGAATGCCATAACTGGTTCACCCACAACCTCTAATTATATAATCGTTTTTATAACTGTACCCTATCTAAGGACTCAATACAATGCCGGTCTGGAAGAGAAGGTTGTCAGTTTAGCCTAGTGTTGTGATTGTCAGAATGACAAGCTCATCTCCTCATGTAGACCTCATGTATTGCATGCTGATGCACATACGATACGAACCGTGTGCACACATGACAACTAATTTCAGTCAATGCAGGCAAAATGCGTAGTGGATAGACTAGTTGTTACCAAGGTATAGATGTCTTTATGGAAAAGGTAGCAAAGTTAAAGGCTTCGATGGAGGATGGACTACCCTTCTTCACCTGTCGTACATTACACCCCTCACAACGTTTTAACTTTTTTTTTTTTTTGTGGTGCCCCACCCTGGACTAGCTGCCCTAGCAGTGCTGATTAGACTGAGCTGATAATGAGCCTGCCCCCACCCCCCCCACACACACACACACACACACGACACAGCTGTTTAATGAACCTGACCCACACAAACACACACGCACACACACACACACACGCACACACACACGACACAGCTGTTTAATGAACCTGACCCACACACACACTCATACATGACACAGCTGTTAATGAACCTGACACACACACACACACACACACACACACACACGACTCTTAGTGAAACTGTGCCAAATATCAAATCTTTTTAGAAGTATGCAGCTATTAAGAAAACAAAGTAAGATTTAGATGTTTTCAAAGCATCTTAAGTGGTTCAAGGCAAAGAGGCATAGCCTATGTCAGGCATGCTGATATCAGTCATTAAACCTTGTGAAAAGTCAAAAGTCACTAGGACATAACATAAGCCACGGGCTCCCCTCCATCCACCATCAAGGCCTTAAACAAACAATCCTCTAGATTGCGTCAGTAGATTATGTTGATTTTGTATGGTTGTGTATACATCAGGTGTGGTCGTGTATTATAAAAATGAAATGGTGTTTGCATTATGCTAGCAGCATGAATAAGGACTTGAGCGCGAATAAAAAGGAGTGAATTGAAGGAGTGAATTGAAAGCCAAAGGACACCATAAACCTAAGAATAGAAGAAAAAAAAGGTGCGAGATAGCTTAGTGTTGGTTGTGTGTATGTGAGTGTACGTGTATGTGTATGTATGTGTGTCTGTGTCTGTGTCTGTGTCTGTGTGTGAGTGTGAGTGTGAGTGTGAGTGTGAGTGTGAGTGTGAGTGTGAGTGTGAGTGTGAGTGTGAGTGTGAGTGTGAGTGTGAGTGTGAGTGTGAGTGTGAGTGTGAGTGTGAGTGTGAGTGTGAGTGTGAGTGTGAGTGTGAGTGTGAGTGTGTGTGTGTGTGTGTGTACCTCTGGGGATCTGACAGGCCCACTCCAGCTGGGCGTCGCAGTGGAAGGGCGTGGCGTAGAAGGGCCGGGGCGGGAGGTCATGCAGCAGGAAGAAGAACAGAAGGTGGAAGCTGCCACGCAACGACTGGGGGATAGATACAACAACAACATACCACTAAATAAACGTGTGTTCTTCCCTTTTCTCACAGAGGGAAAGGTACACGGGAGTGTCCACACACACCAACCAACTGTTAGCTTACATTTCGACTGCTAGAGACACTCTACACTGCAGAGAAACAGGTACAACATGGACACCGATCAAATGTCATTTCTATGTATTCCATAAATAACACGTATCATAGGAGCCTTCTGCAATCACTCTATTAAGTCTATGAAGAGACTGACTGAGAGGCTTTGTATGGTGTGTTCCACATCTGACCCCGCACACTTAATAAAGCACAAATTTAAAAAAAAACTATATACTGTGTATATAAACTATGTAGAAACTGTGTGATTCTGTTTCACTACACTTCTTTGTGATTCATCTATGGTTTTATCTTTGTTTTATCTCTGCAGAAAACCAGTGGACTTTGGGTTTTCTTCTGAATGTTCCTGGTGGTCCCGTGTTCTTTTCCCACTCCTAGTGTGGGATCAGGGGAGAGTCAGAGCAGAGCAGAGCAGAGCAGAGCTGCTCACTCCCAGGACAGATTTCCCATGAACCTCCTGGTCTCCACTCTCTCTGCAACTTATTCACACTATGGAGTGGGATAGTGCTTGAGACTGGATGTGTGTGCGCTTGTGTGTGTGTCTGTGTATTGTATAGGGGGCAAAGGAAATGGAAACTCACCTTGAAGGCAGTGCAGTCACGATTATACTCGTCATCCTCATGAACTTCCATTGGGAAGATGGAAGTAGACATCTGAAAACACACACACACACACACACACACACACACACACACACACACACACACACACACACACACACACAAACACACACACACACACACACACACACACACAAACATTATTTAAGCTTTGTATAGTAAACAAGCCAAAACAGGCCGGTGTAATGACCCTGTCAAGTATCACAGTGGTATTTTAGCCCAAATACAGACTACAAAATGGACACAATGACAGAAGCAGGATATATCTAAATGCAATAGACTGGACTGTGGTAGGGAGACCACAACAAAGATGGTCCCTGTTTAGACCCAAACCCCTGATCAGACGATGCCCACACACTTACGGGCCTGCCATCGCTCCACTCCCAGGCATTGTCATTGTTTGGGTTCCTGCGGTTCATCCCGACCCAGAAGTACCGGTCATCACTGCAAGAGAACAAAGAGCCCCGACTTAAAAACATCTCAAGGTTCCCGCCTTGGAGTCATTTCGGGACTGGTCTTATGTGCCTGACCAGCAATGATGCGAGTTTCTTTTTCCATGCAGCAGGAACAGGAAAAAGAAAATCGACTGATATCTGATCTGGTTATGGTCATAAAGCCAGTCTGGAGCCCTTCTCGTCAAGAGGGATTGTATTTCGCAACCAAACGAGTCGGAGTCAATAAATGAGAATGCATCTGCAGGGTTGAGTCACATCCTGCCCATTCATCACAGGGTGCAATGCCAACCTGGGGCATGGACACAGTCTGCTGTGGCAAGGTTGATGTTGTTGTGATGTGTTGTAATGACTAGAGGAGATTTCTACATCAGTGTGGGGCGAAAGTTTTGCAGGCAGCAAGAGAAAGAGAGAGAGAGGGGAGGGGAGGAAGGGAGGGAGGGGTAGGGGGGGACAAAGATTGGAAAGAAAAAAGAGTGAGTGAGAGAGAGAGAGAAATGTAAACATAAATGCATATTGATATGTACGTATGTGACTGTGTCTACTGATTCACCTGCAGTGGATCTTTGCTTGGTGAAAAGGGACATTTGTCTGAAATCCTGGTTTTCAAGACACCTTGAATAGTTGATTGGTACTTGTACATTTGTATTACTTAACTCTGAACAACAGTTGCTCGATGTATTGTATGTCTGTGTGTGTGTGTGTGTGTGTGTGTGTGTGTGTGTGCGCCTGTGTACCTGATGACGTCCCTCATGACATAGTGTAGTGCAGTCATCTCGTCCACATTTCCAAAGCTGGGCAGGTGAGCTCCCAGTGAGTGGCAGAATCCCTCCGCCTCTGCCCACGTGCGCTTCCTAGTCAAACGCTCCTCATGAAACACCTGTCACACACACACACACACACACACACACACACACACACACACACACACACACACACACACACACACAAACACACAAAAACAGCTCCAGAGGGAGAGAGAGCGAGACCGAGAGCGAGACAGAGAGTTAGTTTCAAAAGGTTCAAGGTTTCCACTCTTTCTACTGTACAGCTTAATGTTACACACACATCCCTCACTCTTTCTACTGTACAGCTGAATGTTACACACACATCCCTCACTCTTTCTACTGTACAGCTGAATGTTACACACACATCCCTCACTCTTTCCACTGTACAGGTGAATGTTACACACACATCCCTCACTCTTTCCATTGTACAGCTGAATGTTACACACACATCCCTCACTCTTTCCACTGTACAGCTTAATGTTACACACACATCCCTCACTCTTTCCACTGTACAGCTTAATGTTACACACACATCCCTCACTCTTTCTACTGTACAGCTGAATGTTACACACACATCCCTCACTCTTTCCACTGTACAGCTTAATGTTACACACACATCCCTCACTCTTTCTACTGTACAGCTGAATGTTACACACACATCCCTCACTCTTTCCACTGTACAGCTTAATGTTACACACACATCCCCCACTCTTTCTACTGTACAGGTGAATGTTACACACACATCCCTCACTCTTTCTACTGTACAGGTGAATGTTACACACACATCCCTCACTCTTTCCACTGTACAGGTGAATGTTACACACACACACACATCTCCGGATGCTACCCTGCTGGTCCCCCTCCCTGAGCACCATAAGCAGTTGCAAAAGGGACCACAATTACACTTATTCCTAATGTCTCTGTTGCTTGCTCTCGCTTGCTCTCTCTCTCTTTCTCTATCTCGCTCTATCTCAAACACACAGACAGACAGACAAAGTCTTATGTCCTACAATGACCTATGGACAGCACAATACAAGCCACAAAACAGTTGTCAAAGCGAGCATTATGCAGTTACACTCTTAGTCACCCTCTTGCAACACCCTTCATACTCTCCGTTTCTCAAAACCCCCAACCCCCAAACACACACACACACACACGCTTGCTGCACCTTGTAGCAGTAGGGTATGCCTTCTTTGGAGAACCACCCATTGGGGCAGGGTGCTGTGAGGTTCTGCTTGGGTGGTGGCGGCGGGGGCGTCAGGTATTTCTTACAGATGGTGCCCGCCTCAAACAGACTGCAGTTCCTAGTGAACCACTTCCCCAGTGGCCTGCTGGTGGACATCACGGCACAGCCACCGGCACTGCCTACACACACACACACACACACACACACACACACACACACACACACAGACAGATGGAGGGCAAATCAACAATGGCTTAAAATATAGAAATATAGTTAACGTAAAAATAAAGTAGAGTCAGGTTTTATACAACAACAAACCACAAAAAACACCCCATGGCCCCACCCATCCACAACCCCGACACACACAAACACACACACAGTAGAATTAACCATACCATAATAAACAATATACGTAACGGAAGCACAAATATACACAAGGGCTGTGGGGGTCCTCTTAGTGGCGAGTCGTTCCTATCAAAGGCCACAGTGTTCTCAAAGCAAAAGCCCTGAGGGACGCGCTCCCCATTTAACAACACTCTGATCTCAGGCAAAAACACTAAGGGAACACACACAGAAAACGTGTTTATTTTGCACAGGGTTTTTGTTGGGCCTGCCAAAATAACCATTTCCATTTTGCTTGGCTACTCTTTGGTCACATAGTGTCACAGCTCCGACAGCAGTCAAACTCCATTACAAGAGAATGAAAACCAAATCACGACATAACAAAACAAAACAAAACAAAAAGAAGAAGCGGCCTAACACATACATGTACACAGACTACACAAGGCTCTATTTAAACTAAACGCTGACCTTGTTTCAATTTGCATACAAAATATTTGTATTATTTAGCGCATAGCCTCCACCTATGAAGGAATCCCCTCCATCATGACTGTCCCATTGACCCTGGTACCTATTTTGTCTCTTAAACACCACACCATACCAGCCAAACCAACGGTGTGTGCATTTGGCATAGATGTGTGATATATGACCACCACCACGACCATCACCACCACATCCACCACCAGCAGCTAATGCTCTCATTAGAAAACACAATATGATTTTCCCAGTGAGGTCTCATATCAAACACAATCTGTTGAATAGACCCCTTAGCTAAAGGTAACATTTCCAGTACATGAAACAGAATGTTGAGAATACAGCCGTCTAACTGTGCAACAGCAGCAGTCCGTGATGCTGTACCACATGAAAGCAGACCCACATCCTAGATCATTTTGTGGAACCAGGAATTAACTCACAATGAGCACTAGTAGCAAAAGCAAAAGAGGCTTAAAACGGACAAGAAGATTGTCTTGTAGCACTGATGTTACCAATGATGTGAATTTCTTACATGTACAACAAACCAAAGATTAATAATATGAATGAACCAACAACATCACCACCACCAACTACAAAAACAACAATTTATTTATCACTTGCCAAGTCTAACAACACAAGGTACTTTACAAACCAAATCTGAGGCAAAAAACAATTCATCAATAATGCTAGTAATGTATACGAATCATGTCTGTGTGAATGAGTGGTTGCATGTCTGTGTGTGTGTGTGTGTGTGTGTGAGAGAGAGAGTACCTGGTTCTCCATACCCCCAGTTGGTGAGGGTGACGTTCTCTCCGTTGGTCCAGCTGAACTCCCCATTGCCCTTAATGTCCTGCAGGCCCGTCCAGAAGTACTGGGTCTTAGAGCCCAGCTGTTCCCTCAGGAGCCGGTTAATGAAGACCTTCTCAAACCTGCACAGACAGAGGATCAGATGAGAGTGTGTGTGTGTGCGTGTGTGTGTGCGTGTGTGTGGTAAAACAAGCTACTTCATTTGGGTTTAGGACACAACTCAACATGGGGAACACAAGAACAGACCAGAGGATTTAATGCTTTGGTTATAACAATGAATACAAATACTTGATTAAGTTTGGATAAAAAGTTAAGCTTTTCATCCTAAAATGCATTAATGCACTCAGGATTCTTCAAAGATGAAGATGACTGAACACACTTTATGCCAAATGTTTGATGCAAAGACATCTGTGTATCACTCTAGCCTTACCAACATTGTGGTATTCCAAGAATCTCAGAACTTTCCAACTTTCCTCTTAAAAGAACATATTTAAAACCCTAAACAGAACCCAGACTAAACAGCACCCACAAGAGCACTCAGGAAAAGCAAATAGAACTAGCTAATGCATTTAAATGGAACACTTATCTAGAGGGGCTGTCATTTGAAATAGCTTTAAATTATGTGACTCTCTCTGTAGATTCTGTGAGTCATGGGGTAGCATCAGCAAGGCGTGCTGAATGTTGAGCTGACCTGTCATTGATGGTGAGATTGCAGCTGTGCTTGAAGGACACAGGTTTGACGTCAACCCGGTAGCAGGCATTACCGTGTCTTCTCCAGCCCTGGGACAGGGCAAGCCAGAAAGCAGAGGGGGGACAGAGGTAAAAAGAAATTCAGAGACTATATCGCTGAATGTGTATTTGTAAGTCAAAACTAAAGAAAAAGCATATGGATTTTTGTATTGAATGTGGGGGTATCAGGCTAGGTGACTCCAGTAAAGAGAGAGAGAGAGAGAGAGAGAGAGAAAGAGAGAGAGAGAGAAAGGGACAGAGAAAGTGATTATGTGTGAGAGAGAAGAGGCTGTGGGGGTATCAGGCTAGGTGACTCCAGTAAAGAGAGAGAGAGAGAGAGATAGAGAAAGAGAGAGAGAGAAAGGGACAGAGAAAGTGATTATGAGTGAGAGAGAAGAGGCTGTGGGGGTATCAGGCTAGGTGACTCCAGCAAAGAGAAAGAGAGAGAGAGAGAGGGACAAAGAAAGTGAGTGTGAGTGTGAGAGAAGAAGCTCACCTCAGTACAGCCCTCATCGTGCACACTCGTGTTCACCACGCCCTCCTTTGCGCACAGGTAAGACATATTCTCGTCACAGCCGGTCACAACCCACTCATGGTTCTGGGGTGAGACACAGAGAAAGAGAGTCTGATGGTAACAACAGCAGGGTTCAACCAAACTCACCCATCAAAAAAATACTGCCCAGCACCCTGGATCGGATAGACATCAACATATGCCACTCACCAGACAGAAATAAAACACTAATGGAAATAAAACACTAATGTATCATTCGTTATGTCATTCATTTGCTTTGTGGCTCCATATTCAAACATTTGATCAAAGAGTTAACAGTTTATAAAAAAAGAAATACAACACACACACACACACACACACACACACACACACACACACACACACACACACACACACACACACACACACACACACACATACCTCGCCAGTGAAGCGCACGCAGGTTGGCAATCGGGTGTCTGGCTTGATGTGTGGGCTGCCTTTGGCCCAGTGTGTATAGGTGACGTTAGAGCCATCCTGCCACTCAAAGACCAGAGGGATGTCACCGCCCGTTAAACCTGTCCACATATCTACAGCTACTGCAGAACACACACACACACACACACACACACACACACACACACACACACACACACACACACACACACACACACACACGCACAAACACACACACACACACACACACAAAACACACACGCACACACACAAGCTGTCTGTTAAAAGATGATCACACACACACATAGATACTAGTCTGTAATGTCACTGACAGAAAGATTATCTGTATGTACTGTATGTGTGTGTGTGTGAGTGTGTGTTTTTCACACCTGATGGGAGTTTGTCATTGAACATGAGCATGTCCTCCAGGCTGTGGATGCTGAGCAGGCTGGCATTGTTGCTGGCACAGGACTGCTGAGCCAGGGACTGGCTCAGGGTCTCCATGAAATGCCTGATACAGCGGCCGTCCCACGGGAACCAGCCGTCCTCACACTCTGTGGACTTGTACACCGTCCTCTCTACAGAGACACGCAGCAGACCAAACAAAAGTCCAGTTGAAATGTTACACCGATGCTCCACGAAAACATCCTGGCTGTACAAAAAGAAATGCTTCCAATCTAGTTGGTTAAGCATAGCCAGTTCTGTCTCCTACTGGAAACTGAGATGACAGCATCTAAACCGCATCCGGCTGCATTCACTTAACTATAGTGGCCAGCAGCATCACCCCAACAATCCTCTTAGAAGGGGCAGGACACTGAGATCGAGACCCTTCAGAATGTCTAGTCCCAAACTAGCAGCTGCATTCATATAGCCCAAACCATTGAGCTAATGCCATCTTTAGGAAGGGAGCTGGGTCTGTAGATGATTAACCCAGATCTTTTTTTTTATGAGCGGAATCGGAATTACATCTGCATGATGACAATAAAAACTCGTGCTGACCTGAAAGATAAGGTCAGTGGACAGAGCAGTATCATCAGGAGGAGGGTTGGGCAACATATCTGGTAGTCTCATTAACCCCCCCTGTTTGGTGTAAACTCTGTGTTCTTTCTTTCTTTCTTTCTTTCCTTCCTTCCTTCCTTCTTTCTTTCTTTCATTCTCTCGCTCACCTGTAGGCTTGGTGCTGTCGGACTTCTTGCAGATGTACGGCAGCTTCCTCTCGCACATGGCATTCTCATAGTTCTTCCCAGAAGTCAACACACCACAGTCCAACTCGCCCAGACCGAGTGGGGTGGGCATGTCTGCTTGGCAAAGCAGGAAAGCGCGCACACACAGATTCAAATACACAAATATATACACACACACACACACACACACACACACATACAGAAGAGCACACACATCGTTTTCGTTTTCGTATCTGTGATTTGTCTTGCCCATGTGATGAACTGGTTGTATGTTGTATGTTATTTCGTACTGATGTGATGCAGCTATTACCCAGATCCAAACAAATTTCTCCCCTGGGAGACACAATAAAATGACTTGACACAAAGACACAACGATGCATTAACACACAGAGATGGGGAAAGCATACGGACAGACACAAACACATACACATTCACGCATACAAACAGAAACAAATAGTGGGTCATCTGGCTATGTCTACTCTTCCACAAAAGAGACCATTCAAGTAGTTGACTTGTTATTCAATCTCAACAACAGGCCCTACACACACACACACAGAGAGACAAACACACACACACACACACACACACACACACACACACACACACACAGAGACACACACACACACACACACACAGAGACACACACACACACCCACACACACACACACACACACACACACACACGCACACACACTTACACACACGCTGTGTACAGCCTTGACCTTATTCACAACAGTGGCTTCTTTGTGTTAGTGTGTCACACCAAGGCAAGATGGCTGCTTTATCAGACAGAGGTTTTATAAGGCCAAATGTTGATATCTGGAATTAGACCCACCTGATGCCCAATTTACCACATACAGTGGAGATCCATCAGACCACTGCCACCCCTCTGCCCAGTCCATTTGGTTCAGTCCGATCCACAGCCTGTCAGGGAGGTTCATTGCCTCCACTGACATAGGAAGGTGAGAGGAAAATGGGGGTGGTAAGGAGGGGAAAAGGGGTGACTAAATTAGCTATAATATGAAATACATTCTACAAAATCCTAAAGACATTTATTTTGAACGGTGGTCATTTGGGAGGCCTTGAGTCTTCAGAGATGAACCCCTTGTTACAGTACTAATAATAGCTAAGGTACTAAAATATATTAAGCAATGCAGCAGATGTTCCAACAACCTGGCCATTTATCTTCAGTAAAGTCAAGCATATAATCGTGCAACTTAATTTCCTCTTTCTGTGAAACAATTTGTGAAATGCGAAACCATGGTTTTTCAGATGTTAACTCACATGTTATTGGCACGTGTTCTTATGATTCAGTTTATGCGAGTTTGTGTGTCTGTGTTGTGAGAGTATCTTTGTGAATCGATACACATGTTTATATGTGTGTGGGTACCTACCTGTGTGTGTTATCCTAAGCTAATGTCTGTATGTATGAACACTTATTCGTGTTTGTATGTTTTTCCTTGCTTGAGTGAGAATGTGTGTGTGTGTGTGTGTGTGTATGTGTGCATGTGCATTTAAGCCAATCAATGTTTACAAGTGTACAGGTGTGTGTGTGTGCATGTGAGTTGGAGCGAGTATAGGTTAGTCAGTGTGTGTGGGGAGGGGTTACGCGAGTGAGTGAGTGAGTGACAGAGAGAGACTCACAGGCTTTCAGCTCTGCCACACTGGACACACTCAGCAGGTCTCCCCCCTGACTCCGGCAAGAGTCCCTCGCCTCGTGCCAGGTGACAGCTGCCGTAGCAACAGTCTGGTAGCAGTGTCCATTCGTGGAGCTCTCCCAGAGAGTGTGGCAGCCTTCCACTGTCAGGGCACAGACTTCACAATCAGAGCATAGAACACAACCAGCCTACACAACCAGTGTGTATGTGTGCAGTGTGTGTATGTGTGTATGTGTGTGTATGTGTTTGTGTTTCTGTCTGATGGCCTACATGGTACATCTGCCTTTCACACACAGGGCTGTGATGCCAAAATATTTGACAAAATATGGATGACAAAATATTTGTGTGTGTGAGTGTGTGTTGTTTTGTCATCGCTGGCTTTCAGTTCCCCTGTGCCGTTCTCCTCTCTTCTATCTGCTGACAAAGGTCTTGTGGCTTTGTTTTGGTGAGTGCGAGACTCATGCGAGTGAAATCATATGGGTGGAATGCACCCTGCACTGAACAGCAGGCACTTCCATCCCCCGACTCCCTGAGAAAGATCAGTCATCGCCTCTAACTTTCCATAAACACTCCTCCGCCCTCTCTCTTCTCCTCTTCTTCTGCTCCTCTTCTCTCCTCTCCCCTCCCCTCCCCTCCCTTCTGCTGTCCTACGTGACCTCCTCCTCAGGAATGCTGACAGCTTTGAGCTCGCATTGGAGGTTCTATTACGTCGGGGTGTCAGTGAAGTCCTTATGCTCTTCTTTTGTAAACACTTAATCGGTGTGCGTCTTACACGGTCACCGTGTGCTGCCACAGTGGATAAGATATCTCAGGGCAGAAATAACAATGCTTTCCAAAAACCAGGGAAAAAAAAACTAAAAAACAACATTTTAAATAAACACACACACACACACACAGTGTGTCTACATCATACACACAGATACATTTACATATGAGTTTATGACAATTGTTTGAGTGTCTATATGTGTCTGTATGAAATATATACGTATATTAGGGTATGTTTTTAAACTACACTTACAACAAACAAAATGGCAACTTAGTCACTCACCATTCTGGAGGCAGAAGCCCCACTTCCCCTGCTGCTCAAAGTTCATGGTGGAGGAGCACCAGCTCAATTCCTCCGGAAGATTCTCTAGGTCAGGTTGTCCCGGGAGGCAGCCATGGTGCCAGGTTCCGTTATAGTTGAATGGAAAGACACAGGGAGAACCCAAAGCATTGCCATCTTTAGTATGTATTGCTGAATTAGAAAAGGGAAATAGATTTGACATACAGAAGGAGAATTAGGATTGACAGTGAGACTCTCGCTGGGTTCTACCTTGCAGGGGTCTAATCAACTGTATGTGGATGAACAAAGTTGCCTAGTGCTGTTGGCCTATGTGGTACCCCACAAACCATATACAATAAACCCTATAAACCCCGTACTAAATAAAATCACATCAAGGCCTCATGTTGTTGCACTGTTTAACTTGCTGCAGAGGAATTTAATCCATCCATCTAATAGCCAGGATGCCCTTAGATTAGATTAGATTAGACTCAATTTGTGCAGAGAACAGGTACAAAGCTAGCCTGGCCATTACCAGCCTGTGACTCCATTTCATTCCGTCTTTCAGTCCGGGCCAACCCAATGCATTTTGGTTTCCGAGATGGGCGGGTGCTTATCTTGAGGTTTAAAATCATGGGAGTTCCCTTAACCAATCAGCAATGTTTAGTAAGCATTCGGTAGATTAAACTCTTCCCAAAGCCAGAAATCCACCACGTGATCATCCCTGCTCAAAGCTAAACTTCTGACTATATAAACTTTGTGCGAAGAGTTTATCAGGGCTTCACTGTCAGCCTCGGCTGGAAGGGGAGCCCAATTGCAATTGTTGTTGTTTGTTTGTCTAATAAATATACTTTCATGCAGCTCCGGAGTCCTGAACTAACTAGGGTGATTTTTCACCTATCACCGCTTACCTCACAGCAATACTTTACACGACTCGTGAAAACAGCGTGACTCGGGCCGCACCTGAGACAGGTGTCGCGCTCTAGTCTGTTAACGTGGGCCTTGCAATGATATACAACCGGAAATGCAGCTGCCACACGCACGCACGCAACGCAGGCAAAGCAGGCAGTGTGCAAGAGTTAGGGCATCATGAAGGAACTGGGTGGCAACACTGCCTTTAGAAGAAATTTTAGTTCCTGTGCCAAAAATGTGCATAACACTTGAGGGACAAGAAACCGTCAAAACTAACAGGGCATCCAGAGGAAACCCACAATCAGACAGAGAACAAATCAATTTTCAAAACGTTGAAATGCAGCTGCCACACGCACACCAAAAACGCAGGCAGTGTGCAAGAGTTAGGGCATCATGAAGGAACTGGGTGGCAACACTGCCTTTAGAAGAAACTTTAGTTCCTGTGCCAAATACAACACTTGAGGGACAAAAAACCTTGTAAACTGCCGTCAAAACTCACAGGGCATCCAGAGGAAACCCACAATCAGACAGAGAACAAACGCGTCATGTCCCTTCATCAGTGGAAGTTGGACTCATCTACCCTCATGTCCTGTAGATCAGGTAAAATACAGACTGTGTTTATTTATAGCCAGTAACGCATTCAATCGACAGGAACTAAATAGGGGTCTAGGAACTGTTGACATGTAAAACACATCAATATTCACACACTTGTATATGTAAAAAGTCGTCATGATAATCACAGAAACATTTAAAATGATCTGCAATAAACACACGGCAACACAGACACAGACACAGACACAGACACAGACACAAACACAGACACATGTTCACTTTAATTTGAGGCCGGTGAAACTAGGAGCAAGACAGACAGGTTTTGGAGCTAAATTAGTCCCCTGGAAAAGAGCATTATCAGAGAGCCAGAGGAGTAGTAGGTTTGTAAGCGACCAAGACACAACAGGGAGAGACGGGTACAGACACTTTACTGGGAAGACTCTGCTGTAGACAAAGTTTAGAGCGAGGAACTACTTTTCACAGCAAATATCACACTGGAATATCGACAGCAATCAGCCAAAAATAGCTTGGGTAGAGACCATTCTGGAATAATAGTGTCCCTTCACAGTTTAGACAGCTACTGAAAAAGCAGGCACTCATCTAGCTAGGATTACCATCAATAAATCAACAGTCAGGCTTCTCTGATGCCAAAGACCTGTTTGTGTTTTTTGTATTGCCTCCCCTTCTGAAAGCACCATGCCCTGGGAATTTGATTGCACCATTTTCTTTTGCTCCATAAATTTCCATAATTCTTCGAACTGCCTGACAGATTCCTGGCACCCTGAGGGCAGCTGGGTCCTCTTTTTCCCCCCAAAAGACCTGCCCAAAATAGCAGAGGCCCCAGGGAAGAAAGCGAAAGTATCAGGGAGTGAGCTCAACGTTGGGTCTTGCAGGGACTTTTGACGCCTCTGCGATGCCCAACCCCTAACGACAACAAGAAAACAAAACTAAACTGTGGTCTCTTCCAACCATGCCGGTGTATACATTTCCCAACAGTCAACACTTGCTCCAGCACTCGTGAAACGGAAGAAATATATCAAGTTTTTCTTGCCAGTCTGAGCAGTGATGAATAAAGGTCACATTAGGACACTGACTGCCTTCACAGGGTACATATCTCATAGTCTGCATATCTCATCGCATTGTGTACTGACTGGTCTCATGGTCAGAGTGGAATGGATAAGCAAGTCATAACATGAAGGCATGAGCCAAGGTCCTGGTTGAGGTGTCATAGCAGCAAAAGAAATCCAAAAACATCCAGATTGCAGGTCAGAGTGCCCATGTGTGCGTCATCAATTGGATGAGTTTATGTTTATGTTTTTTTTCTAGCTTGTCTCAAAGTTAGAACAATAGATATTCCAATGCACTGAATCATCGCAGTATATGCACAAATTCTTACTGTGTTCATGCATTATTGTCTCTGCAGCAGCAAATGTAAATGTTTCTGTTCATTGATGTTTTTTCTTCTGTTTTGTGCTGTCACTAGGCTTGGAAGTGTTTGCGCAAACATGTGTATGTGTGTACAAGTGAGTGTGTGTGTGTGTGTTATAAGCCTTACTCTTGTATGGCTGCTGGCAGATGTTCTCCTCCGAGCCTCCTTTTCTCCAGGCATCGGCAGGCTTCCGTTTGGCCACAACGGCCGCCCCAGCAGCGGTCGTCAGTCCCATCTCGTAGTCGGTGTAGATGGCCTGGCCCACGCACAGCCACTTCAGCATGGTCCCCGTGGAGTCGCAATTCGACAGGGCCAGCGTCTTGGTGTGCACCTCCAGGCCCAGGCAACGCGACGAGCCAACATGGAAGAGCCGGTGGTTGGAGCCCCACTTCCACAACTTGCCTGGGCCCACTGACGTTGTGCAGTTAGCCAGACTGAGGGACTGTGCTTCCGCACTAACCACGAGACACTGACTAGTGTTCACATGCTGGATGGTGAAAGCATCGTCACCTATGGATGAGACAAAGCTGGTTAGGGTTGCTGGTTGATCAGATGTACGTGCTATTAGGAGAAGTAACAGATGAAAACAGAGGTATAAGCGTTGCGGTATGGACAGCAACTGTGAAGCGACCACGTCAGACACACAGAATTAGTAGCCTATATTAACAAAAAAAAAGAGTGCTATGACCACACTTATAGAAAAAACTCTAATGCCAGACGGTTGCCTAAGAGCTAAAGGCTGACATAAAGGTCAACCTGGCCAACTGATAGATGTTGCTGTGCCAGAAAATATGAACCAGCTCAGTCAATGACGTCAATGGAAGATATAGCATGCTTTAGCCTAATATCTGTAAAAAAAATATATATATATATAGATAGATTAAACTGTCCTTCTCGACATCTTCCACCATGGAGTGCAAAGCAATCTTTGGAAAAGTGCTACCAGACTGTGGACACAGTTTCTCATTGTGTGGTTGCTATCATGGCTCTGTTTGTTGACACTGGCATGCAACAATCATGAACTTTCAAAGGTAAGGCAAACTGAGTCCACGACGTGGGGACTTATTTATAACAACAATTCAGATCTGATTCGTCAGCTGCAGAAGTATGTCACACAGCAGGTCAAGTTTTATAAGGCTATTGCAGTCAGTTATAGCCACAGTGACAAAACAATCCGAATCAGTGAGCCAGAAAGCAAGAGAATCAATACCCACGTTGCAAACAGCATCCCTGACACATGTAGAGGATGTTTGCAACGATAAGGTTGATACCAGTGTGCCTTAGTATCACTAAAGCAACTATGCACACATTATGTGTAAATAAAATGATTCACAAGCAGAGCCAAGATGACTAGAAATATGACATGAATTGGATATGAATATGAAATTGGGCCCTATGCAATTCCGTATTTTTCTCTAGTTTCGTTTAAGCTATTTGATTATCAACAAATCATATGCTCAAACAAAAAATGCATTCAGGACGTTGTCTACTGTGCTTTTACACACACATTTTAATCAGGCTAGGTGATATACCTATGTTGGAATAGGGAAGGTAGTGTAGGGTAGCATTGTTAGTATAACCCCGAACACTACAAATACTGTTTAATTTACTATCATTGTCTATTTAATTTCATAGAACGAAAAAAAAAATGGAAACGTATTTAAGGGGAGATTAATTTCCTGTTTCCGGTTACAAGACCTGTACTGAGTCAGTAGGCCACTTGTGTTATGATGGTGTACATGTAAATTGTGGGTTTGAAAGTTGTTCTAAGAATATTCAGATGCTGCACGAATGCCTAGTTTTAGTCTCCTGTGTCAGTCTACAACGAGTGACCTTATTAACTGCGTTTCGCCGACAATGTGGCAAATTATATAATTTAAAACCACCTAACGCGAGGGGATGATCTACAGAGATGTTGTTTCATTAACTTTGGCAAAATCTTTGACGTGCTTGTACTCACGCAGGCAAACATGTTGCCTATTACCCTATCGAATGGAGGCTAATTCTCTCCCGTCCTTTTATTCGTACATGTTGCGAATTCCGCGTATAACTGTGATTTCAGTTTCCCTAAAATCCGTGATTCCGTCCACGTTTTCGCCATCGCGGGAATCATAGGGCCCTACAGTAAGAAACCACTTTTTTTGGTGGGGGTTGATTTCCAAAAACCCAAACAGCCATTATTCTCTTTCTATTGGAAGACTTATGGTGAGAAATATCCTAAGTGATTTGGAAATGTAAGGACTGCCCCGGCCCCTTTCAAAACAAACAAAGTAACTAAATTACACAGAAATAGGATTAAGCTGTGGGATCAGCTGCTTCATACTATTCAGGCACATTCTAAAAGAGCACATGACAGTTTTGATCCACGGGGTTCAATAGAGGACATGGTGTAGATTCCTTTAAATTGAACAATCTTTAAACCAAACAGGGGCAATAACTCAACACTATTCAACATAATGCACAACTTTTCTGTTATCGTCGCCCAGCCTTTGTTCTTAGCTGAGTAAATGTCATAATCGTAAATGAGCAGCAACTGGGCCGTATCGGTCGCATTTCTATCTAGCTTTTAAAACGTTACACAGAAATGTAGCGTCATGACCACGGATGCACACAGACACCAAACATAAAATGAGAGGCGAACTCTGTTAGACTAACTATGAATCTTAACTGCGATGACTTTACTTATTTCTCATGTGCCTGCCTAAGTTTAAAATGGAGTAGCCTATGCTATCAGAGGCGTATACAAAGCGCTCATAACAAAACAATGTAGCATCCACACACGCGCAATGAGACAAATTTTCCGGTTGGTTTGGATTCGCTCCATTGTTATATTGTTATTGTTATATTAAGATTTGAATACGGTAAATACGAACTTTTCAGACCGCTTTACTTACCTAAATTCCCACTTGGTGCACAATATCCCAAATAACTGATATGTCCACTAAGAAACGCAGTGAATAGCACAGTGAATACTTTAGCTTGTATGTTCCAACTCATAATTGAGTCAATAAGAAGTTACAGTCCAGCTACGCATTTAAGGAGTGTGCTCCACTTCGATAACCTGTCAACGAGAATTTAACCTACGTGTAAGTTGTTGGCACCTTTAGAAACAATTCAGTTTCGCTTACAGCACTTGTAAATGCGTGTCCGCGATTCGTCAGCTGTCAGACACGTAACAGTGGCAGTGCACACGCCCAAAAATTCAGAAATAGATTTCCCCAAGCCTCAAGTCATGTAGTCGAGTTTTTCTCTGCGTGAAAGCAAGTGAACTTTCACACTTCACAGTTTGATACAGCCGGGCTACTCTCTCAGTAGCTATGTCAATATTAGTGCATTAACGGGCGACACACCGACCTTATTTCCACTGTACTTATGCCGACGGCTACGAATGCTTTGTCAAAAATAGCCAGCCAACCAACATAAGGTAGGCTAATGCAGTGCGCTTGAATAATTATTCAAGTTCTGTTCAATAACACTCTACATACAGTGTTACAATCTCGTCTGGACTAGACTGGAACTATTATG
This sequence comes from Sprattus sprattus, assembly GCF_963457725.1. Classification (NCBI taxonomy): domain Eukaryota; kingdom Metazoa; phylum Chordata; class Actinopteri; order Clupeiformes; family Clupeidae; genus Sprattus; species Sprattus sprattus. The sequence continues at coordinate 11,991,701 of NC_137922.1, read as the reverse complement.
CTGATTCACGATTGGTAGGCATCGGTCACAGGCAGGCAGTTTTGTTGGGCGGGGCGCACGAGACACTGAACAACAAACCTAAGCTTTCAGTGATACACGACACAGTATACCATTTGTGTTTATTACAATACATTTATTGGCTTTATCACAATCCATTTATAGTGAAAACCGCATCTGATTTCATACTGGGACATCCTGGGCTAGATTAAGCTTTCCATTTTAACAAGCGATTTAAATACGTCTGTGGAGAGAAGAATTTTCTTATGTAAAATAAAAAAAACGCAAACATTTATGAAGTGCACAAACTCGTAACTTCGGCCTTTAGTGTGTAGTAGGCACGAGGAGCCTGTCAAAAACATTATTGACAAGCTAGCAAGTATTGGTAAGTATTAGTATTGGTCACCAACATTGCCCACTTGTTTGTAAAGGCCGTAGTCTGGTAAGAGTTTTATGAAATGCTAAAGTGTTTATGGCCATCATTAAATGCCAAACTTTTAGAATGAAGCTGTTTTTGCCAGGTGCAGTCATATTTGCCATATGCTCTTACTTCTTCTGCAAAGTAAACAGTTCTGTAAAGCCATGTATTTTCACATATGCTTAGAGAGGCAGCAAGAATTTACATGCACCATTTGAAAAAAAAAATGACAAGAAGGTGCAGAAGAAATTCTCAAATGATGAGATTTAAGAACATTTAATGCTGTACAGAAGACATCTGCTGTCATCCTACATGGATGAAAAATGTTCAGTCTTAATACACATGGCAGTCTATGGGATGTAGAGGGAATTAGCGCTATTATATGAAGGTAATGGGAAGGCCCCGCTTTAGTGATTTAAGCAAAGAAAAAAAACGATGATGCATCTTAAATAGAAAACAACAGTTGTGGCTCTTCAAATCTATTATTTAAGACGTAGCACTGCTGACGTACTTTCATTGTGTAAATCTAAATATTCACAATTGGTTGAAAGAGAAGAAAAACATCTGTGTAATTGTCATCTCATGATATTCATTAAAAAAAACACAAACAAACACATGCTCGCTCGCTCGCTCGCTCGCTCGCTCGCTCGCTCACTCACTCACTCACTCACTCACTCACTCACTCACTCACTCACTCACTCACTCACTCACTCACTCACTCACTCACTCACTCACTCACTCACTCACTCACTCACTCACTCACTCACTCACACTCACACACACTCACACACACACACACACACACACACACACACACACACACACACACACACACACACAATACGATATGACCATTAGATGTGGCTAGGTTGCACTGAGAGATTCAGAGTGATAAAGTGCTGATATAAAAGCAACAAAATAGTGTTTTAAATATTTTAAATTACTTTTCTTATTATCTTTAGGGGGAGCAAAAAAAAAAAACAGTATGTCTGAACTGCAAAGCTAGTATTCAATGACCAAAGACGCAAATGGCTTCTGCCAAAATGTCTTTTTCCAAGGAACACATTCCTAGATCCTGATTCATTTTATACAGTTGTTTTGGTTACAATATTCCATTTCTAACACACAAAGTTTTCCCTGATCTTCAAAAGTGATACGCTTCATCCTTCTCCCTTCTGTCCTAATCAGTACAGTCTGGTCTCTGGAAGGAGCAGAGGTCAAAATGACCTGAATTTTACTTTTCCTCACTACAACCGCCTCATCCCTGATCATCTGTAAACCACATGTAACAATTGGTTCCTTCATATTCCAAGCCCAGAGAAATACAGTCTCTCTAGTTGTGGAAACACACACATGAAGACATAAATCTGTACAATACTGTACATACATACTGTATGATTTCACTCTCTCTCACACACTCTCTCTTTCTCTCACACACACACACACACACACCGTCTTTCGTCTCCTCTCTCTCTCACACACACACACACACACACACACACACACACACACACACACCGTCTTTCGTCTCCTCTCTCACACACACACACACACACACACACACACACACACACACACACACACACACACACACAGTCTTTCGTCTCCTCTCTCTCTCTCTCTCTCTCACTCACTCACACTCACACACACACACACACACACACACACACACACCTAAAAGCCCTATTCTCCTGCAGTCAACTCTAGGTCTGCAATGAGCACATTCCCGTCTGATTCGGTGGACTGGGAGCTGCTCTGTCTGTAGTAGGCCGGCCCCAGAGAGGTCAGGCGTCGGAAGCCCATCTTCTTGTAGACAAACCAGCCCGTGCAGGCCAGCAGGCCAAACAGATGGATGGCCAGCAGAACCGCCAACAGCACAGCACCATGATGCATACCTAATGGAGAAAGAGAGAGAGAGAAAGGGATGAAGAGATGGTTAAAGAGAAGTCAGGAGAAATCATACAGACCCATGAAACAAGCATCTTCATCTTATGGTCAGTTTTGTGGTGTTCATATGTCAAGCCTGGCTGGTTATTAAGGAGAATTCATCTCAAACCCATGAATCATGTATAGACGTGCATAAGTTGTACACACGTAACAAATAATGCTGAGTGAGTTTGGATATTTTCAAAGCCTCTAGTGCTGTTGTTTTCCAAACATCTTATCCAGTAGAAATCAACATTTCCATGCCCCACTCTCAACAACAATTTGTTACCAGCCCCACTGGTAAAACATTGTCCCAAAGCTTGTTTTTGGTTTTGTTGTTGTTGTTGTCGTTGCCATCACGTTAATCAGGACACTGTGTCACAGGCACAATCGGCTATTGTTCTAAGCTAAGGACCCAATGGTGACAGCTTGACCAGCAGAATCATTTATGCGGACCATATCAGACAACACTTACCATTCAGGGGCTGGACCTCAACTTCAGCAGCTCGGTCTGCCACTAGGAGAAAGAAAGGTGGGAGGGGTGTGAAGAAGATTAGTTTCGATATGTTCGAAACATTTCTATCACATGCACGCAGGAACGGTTTGGTCTAGCACCATGCTATGCTTTGCTGGCCTGACTTGTCATGTTAGAGTTGTGTTCCAGTCACACCGTTAGCACTAGATTAAAGATGGTGTAAATTATGTCATGAGCTCTAGACCTAGCCACTCACACGTGCTTCATGTAAGCTAAATAATTGACAGGCATGAGGGGTTAGAAGGTTCTTTGTTGGTTAATACAGCTGCATCCAGCTGAAACTTCAACTAGTTCACTGACAGCTTTGAAGATTTAAAGTGTAAAGTGTACAAAATAAGTACAGTTTACAACAACATTAGCACTCATAAATGCTCTCTCGAACAGCTACAGCATTGACAATCAGCTTGTTGTTTGTTCCAGCTTCGGTACACTATGGTATCACGGTCACACTGAGCTTATTAAGACATTACATGCTACCCGGACGCACACACCCATACACACACCCTTCAGAAAACGAATGCTAGGGTCAAAGGTCAAAAGATGAACTGAGATGTTACGCGCCCACCTGTTTTGGTCTTGCAGACGAAGCCCAGCTGGTCAGTGCAGGAGGCCAGGTTCCACACGCCGTCGGACACACGCAGAGACACGCACGTGTCTGCCCTCAGCACACTGGCATCGGGGGCTCTGAAATGCCAGCTGGAATAGTCCAGAGGTGACCCGTCTACCCAGGTCAGTGTATCGGCTGGGGGGGGGGGGGGGGGGGGGGGGGGGGGGGGGCAGACAAACAGGTGACATTATGATGTATGACGTTTTATCACTTTTGCAACCTCAAAAGAACAGCAATGCTAAAACAGCCTCACTTGGACTTGGAAAGCACTGGAAGAGTAAGAGAGAGAGAAACATTCATTACTTTCCCTTTTAATATAAATTAAATATACATTGTAGTTGATATGAGTCTTTGTCTAAGAAATGAAAGTCCTTGAACGGGGATTTCCAAGATGAAGGCTGAGACTGAGAGCGGACAACTAGAGCTAGCTGAGTGAAGAGGGCGGTGGACTTAGTGACAAGAAAAATTCCCAGAGCCACTCATGACACTTTTAAAGGTCATAAAATGTAAGGGTCCGTATCTGTTGTGCTGTTTCTAAATTTCTTTGTCAAGCATTGTACCGGGAGTAGAGTTTATTATCTGTCACAAAAACACTGTATCTACCTCTGACCTGAAATATCATAGGGCCACTCATAAACCGATCATAGGCATCCAGCCACAAAGACAAAAGTCCCCTTTTTATCAGTGGCAGTTGTTGAGATAAAATGTGTGTATGTAGGTCAACCCTAGTCATATGACTTCAAGGTTCATACTTTTGCTTTGCATTTATCAAAACGTCCATTGTTAAATGCCGGGTAAAAAAGCAGATGTTTGAGTTTTCTAAACAGCAGCAAAGACGAACAAGGCAGCTGTTCATTAAAACTTTTGAAAGACGGCAAATGCGGAAGGAACTTGAGGAAATGAGGAAATGAAAGGAAGCTTAAAGCCACAAGGAAAGTTTATTTAATAAAAAACAATTGGAACAAAAATTCCCCTCTTAACTTGGTCATATTGTCTGTACGTCTGCGGTATATGTCTGTCTGAGCAACTGTGTGCGCATGCGTGAGTTGAGTTTTTGCTTACGGCTTACATTGTAATCATTATGTGTGTGTGTGTGTGTGTGTGTGTGTGTCCTTACTGTCAGTGTCAAAGAGAATGCCCAGCCACACAGTCTGATGGGGGAGTCCGTAGGAGCCAAGTTGCTCCAGCACAAAGCGGCTCTCCTCTTCATTCCTTATGGTCAGCACATCTGAAGAATTTCCTAAAAAAAGCACAGAAAGCACAACAAGCATCTTTGCAAAATGGTTCTTTTCATTATACCCCATTCAATTAAGGATGTACAAATATTGCGAAAGTCAAATACACTCCCTCTTTATTAAACAACTGATTATCTATTAAAGATATTAAAGCAGCGAATATGGAGTTCTGTTCCAAAACGAGTAAGCTAACTTCCTAAAAGGCGTGCAAAAACCTTGCAAACACCATCATCAGCCCAGATGACACTGATAGAAGCTTGCCAACAAACTAACTGGTGTCTTTTGGCCATTTTTGCAGGGTGCTCCAGTCCAGTACACAGAACTACATAGAGCATATCTTGGATGGCTAGTGGGGAAGACACAGGTGCTTATCTGTCCTTCACATGACCATATGCTATCAAAATGAATTTGAAGATGGTACCAAAACTAGTTGCCTATAAAACCATACCTCAAAAAGTGTCAAATTGTTGCATATTGTTACTTTAAAGAAGGAATGAATTAATGTGCAGCATTTTTTTCACTTGGCTGTTTACATTTAAGCTGGGTGCTTTTGTGATAAACATTCATTCAATTACCAGCAGAGGGTGCCCCAACGACAGAGTTCCACCACACAAAACAAGAAACTGGTGCCAAAACAAGGGGGCCCAGAGGAGAATGGATGATATTACCTTCTGTGTGTGTGTGTGTGTGTGTGTGTGTGTGTGTGTGTGTGTGTGTGTGTGTGTGTGTGTATGTGTCTAGAAAATACATTCATTGATTAATTTGGCCAATCCAATGTGTTTTTCTGTGGTCACCTGAGTGTGTGTGTGTGTGTGCATGCATGTGTGTCTGAATGAAAGAGAGTGGAAAATAGAGAGAGAGATAAACAGAGACAGAGAGAGGGAGAGAGATGAATCCGTACCTTTCTGTTGGCAGTGTTTTCTGGCTTCATCCAGCCCGAGTCTCTGAAGCACGGGCTCAAAGTTGTAGCAGCTGCCCCTGAACTTCACCCAGCTGGAGGAGCACTCCACGCCGTGGGAGAAGGCATTACTCTCTGCAGCAGAGGTACACACAGCACACAATCTCATACAAATATTCACATGCACAATACAAGATACACTCCCATGCAAACAAGAACATGCGCACACACACGCATGCACGCACTCACTCACACACACACACACGCACTAGCACGCACGCACGCACGCACACACACACACTGAAAGCATGCGCGTGTGAGTGTCAACCTAATAACACTCTGATCCAAAGGATGCTTTAGAGACGGTATTCAAGAGGAATGAGAAAAATGTTCCGATGGACCTTATTTGTGTCTCTCAGGAAATCAATTTTCTGCATCGCTCTTGTTATATTTTCTTGTGAAAACCACACCTACCATCCACCACACGATGGCACATAAACGGTGGTGGTGGGGGTATCATATCATGTTGAAAGTGAAGAAAGAGTCGAACTTCTTTGCAGCAACTGCAGCCAGCTGCTAAACACGCACTTGCTAACGGAGAGCAGTATACTGTTAATGTGTATGCCTTCCATTTCACACTCCACTGGCACTTTAGCCAACCACATACAGCTCACACTGCAGCCAACTGTCTGACAGGCTGTCAACACTTCAAGAGGTATGTGCTTGAGACGGATATGGCAGAATATGTGGAACAGCCTCTTCACACAACCATGCCGTACAGAAGCATCTAGAAAAGTCAGATGAATCACTTCCTCTCACTGCTTTCCACCCTTACAGGAGAGCATCACATTACCAAACAAACGCTTTCATTCACAGACCATCAGAAACATAAATGTATGGTGTCGGATGCGATTATCCGTAGTCAGTAATCTTGCTTCATGGTACCCATTCAGTCTATAAAATCTGGGTAAATAATAGCAGCCTTGTATGTAACCACCATATTCAAAACCAGTTTTCTCAGTTCTCTCCCTATGAGGTTTTGATCAACCTCATCCCGCTTCTCCATTACAAAACAAACCCAGAATGATTAGCTTTGTAGCGATCAAGCCAGTAAAAGTAGATGTTATATGAGAAAGGAACTTTATAAATTCGATGCTTTGGGTTTGCAGGAGCAAGATTAAAGCTACAATGTGTAGGGTATTTTGGTTATGAATTTGTTTAAAGGCATGAACACATATCCTCAAAGGCTGCTGTAAACCAAGCTACTCAGAAACATCACAGAGATATCCCCCTAAGACATTTCAAAGTAGTCCTCTACTTTTAACCAATCAAAAGCTCAAAGGCAGAGGTAGTGCTTTCAGGTTGTCATTCCATCACAAGGGGACGGGCAGGGCAGCACGGGTGGAGGGAGGGGAGTGAAGAGAGGAGTAGTTTACTTTCACATCTCCTAGCTGGATTAGCAGGTTTTGCACATAACTGCCATTGTCTATGCAATTTCCTGTCATCCTGTCGTACACATTTTCTGCATATTACCCAACTAATGACACGTTAGCAGCAATACTGCCAGCATGGCGCTATGCGTGTGTACAACCAAACACACTCTACACATTCATTGACCAATGACTCTGTCTTTGATCCCACAAGTAGTCAGCAAGACACCCTTTAGTTGGCCCTAGGACATTTTGGCAATGTCTTAATACAAAAAGTATATCTACATAAACAGATATCAACAAACTCACATGGTACACATGGCGGAGACACAGCTTTAAGACACAGCAGGAAGACCGAGGAAAATCTAGACACTCACTGGGTGGCGGGATGTGACACAGCGCCCCCTTGAGGGTCATCTCGCATTCAGCTCTCCTCCAGCCTCCTGTGATGTCCATGTAGACACAGTCTCCCTGCACGTGTTCGTCATCATCGGCCGCGTCCCAGTGCGTGAACAAGGTGTCACTGCTGTCCGACCACTGGTAGTTTATGCCATCCTGTATGCGCATAAGGTATACATTTCCTTAGGAGAATGAATTATAGCAAGCCATTGTGAAATGTTGAGATGTACAGTACTAAAAAATGTCCATATACATCCATCCATATATATACGTATATCTTGACACACACACTCTCTGTCTCACTCACTCACTCACACACTGACTACACACACACACACACACACACACACACGTCTTAACTAGTAAATAGATAAGGCATCCAACTTGCTGACAGCTGTATACCCATACACACACACACCGACACGCACCTGTACAGCATAGACACACACACACACACACACACACACACACACACACACACACACACACACACACAGGAACAGAGCCACATACATCTTGACTGTAGAGCCCAATCCAGTGGGGGAAGCCCAGCTTGTTGACAAGCACGGTGAGGTAGGCCTGGTGGAAAGGGTCTGTGATGCTGACCAGCTCGGCCTCCTGCTCATCGCACGCGCTCAGTGCGGCGTACCAGCTCATGTTGCCGTGCACCAGGCGGTAGCTGCGGTTCTTGTACTCTGAGACCTCCAGGGAGCCAGGCAGGTAGGAGTGAGTGGGGGGCTTCCTGGGGTCTGAGAGAGAGGGAGGGATGGACGCAGGGATGGAGGAAAGTAAGGAGGGAGAGAGAAAGAGAGACAGGTTCGATACCTCTTCATCTTCTTTAGTAGCTGACACTTTCACATCAAAATATGATATAAACATGCAACCCTTCAATTCTTGGCCACAGGCCTTTCAAATAAAACAGAAGTATGCAGTTTAAGTATTATCATGTCTGCCCCATAGTTTAACAACATTTTCCCATGAGATTTGAGGATCAAATGCATAAGCTGAGGTAACAGCATGAAACCTGAAAGGTGGAAGATAAACAGTCAGTCAGACAGACAGAGATGTAGACGTGCTGTCATACATTTAGACAGATCACGAAAAAAACAGACTCGGAGACATCTGACCTTGTGCTTTCTGACACACAAAGCCGTAGCCACTCTCGGTGCACGTCTCGTCGTACCATTTCCCTGTGAAGTGGAAGTTGTGGTTGTCGGAGAGCAGCGTGCAGAGAGGCGCATCACCACCAATAGAACCGCCAAGCCACTCCTCCTGCTGCATGGCAATGCACACACACACACAGATGAAAAACATGGAGGTGTGTATACACGCACGCGTGCAAAAACATGGACACCCATGCACACACCCACATTCACACATAAAGCGTGCAGAGGGGCGCTATAGCTCCACAGATGGTGGCTCAGCCTCTTGTCCTGCTGCATGGGGCATGCATGTTTGCTGCATGGGACGCACGCACGCACACACACACACACAGATGAAACAGATACAAAAACATGGATGCATGCACAAACTCACACACACACACATGTGAACAGTAATAAACCCAAAAACACACACACACACACACACACACACACACACACACACACACACACACACACACACACACACAGGGTAACAAATACACAGACATAAAAACTACAACACATTTTGAAGCGCATTCATTGACGCCTATATGGACTGTATCAATGGAACCTGTGCATGCGTCAGTGAGTGCCACTCTGTGGACTGTGATAGTGATGAGTGTAGTGTGGCATGGTATACCCATACATATCATGACCTTGTCCTTAAAAATTACTAATAAAAAGTACTAATTTTACTTGTATTGTTATCGCTTGTTTTAATAACAGCCGCATTTCCTATGAATTGGGTCGATGTACGTCAGCCAGACAGTGTGTTTTTGCAGTCTTCCACTCCCTGCTGGCATATCAGCTCTTATATACACGCTGTAGCTTTCATGACACGCTTTTTCACCAGAGGAACTCAGGGACTTCCCAGGAAGTGCCAATGTTTAGATGAACTGCGACAAAATGGTGAGTGGTGACAAAACAAAGGCAAGCACGGCCGCAAATACAAGTGCTCTTGCCGACCTTCCACAGCTTGTCGACATATCAGATGCATGAAGCGAAATATGGCATTGTAGTCGAAAGTCAGAGCAACCCCACGGATACCACAAAGCCCGTCTGTAAAAGATGTTTTAAACCTACACAGACCAAGAGAGCCAACATGTCGGTCCAACTTGGCAAAGCATCTCCCTGACAGACATGCCGATCTGTTCAAAGAATTCTAAGAGCGACAGGTTAGCGAATGTGATAGATAATATATTTACACTAGGCCCATGCCCTCAAACAAGTGTGATTTATTTTGTGGCAAGCATACTTTTTTCACCATCAGAGTTTGACGAGACAGATAAGGGCAGTGATAACTGTTTAATTTGGCTTCTTTTTAGCTAACTTACCAATGGGGCAAACATCTCTATATGCATATGCAATTGTGTTCACAGTAGTAATGTTAACTTTACCATCATTTGCAAGATGCAGTATGCACATCAACAATCTATCACTACATGCGCTAAGCAGAGCCAAGGAGGTGTATTGAGTGATATCTAGTGAGGTTGCAAATATACAGTTAACTAACAGATTACTGCATAGGTTACCATGTAAACGTTTTAATAACACTATGACAATGATCAAATTATAAACAATAATCCAATTATGAATATAAATTCGAGCCAAAGAGTGAAAGTGGGTGTTTGAAACGTGCAGTACTGCTCAGTGCGTCTCTACAAGGATTTAACCTTTTACCAGCAGCAGTGTGACACGTGAAGGTGGAGAGACGTGAATGTGAATGTGAATGTGAAGAGCTGATCTTCATGAAGAGTTCCTCCAGTCCTGGTTGGATATTACAATGTTTGACATAACACACTATGGTACAATAATTCACTCCTGTTCTTTTTACATTTTGACATTGTCAAAATATTCAGTTTTTGTATTTCATTTTAAAAGTCTTAAGCTGCGACATGCTGTCATCTATTATTCCATTACTTTTCGTGATGTTTTAGATTTTTTTGCCGTGGTATCGCTATCGAGATATTTAGGTATCGTATCAGTCATAATGTCGGTGTCGTAAATATAGTTTATAGTATATAGAGTGTGATGCTTACAGTGAGAGAGCTCTTGGGTTCAATTGGGGACCAATTGGTGTAGGTAACTGGCCTCCCATTGGCCCATTTCATGGTGTCCTCGTCTCGAAGGCCAATCCACACGCCCGCCGAGTTGCCATCGAGCAGCATGGTGATGTAGGCTTTATCCAATCAACAGTAGACATCAAAAGAAAACAGTGTGCAATTAGTAACGTAAAACATGGTTTTGTAAATAACACACATCAACACACATTCAAACACATTTCAAGTTAATCTCTTCTATGTAGTTACACAACGAATCACTTAAGCTAAAAATTAACTGAGGATATAATACGTATGCCGTGCATATGATTGCCATTTATTTTGTCATAACGGGAAATTCCTAATATGTAATTTGAACCATCCTTAAAGCACCGTACTTTGTCATGCAATTTTAAAATACACCACCACTGATGGCTATGTTGCCATTCTTGGAATGCCCTTCAGTTAAGATGGCTGATGGCCCTGTGTCTGGCAAACCCACCCTGCTCAATCTCATCCTCGATGGCCACCAGGGAGCCGTGGAAGCTGGAGCAGATGGACTGGGCATCCTTCCAGCTCTTTCCCTCCTCAGGACGGCTTGGCAGGTGCAACAGGAGACACTAAGATCACATGTGCGCACGTGCACACACACACACAGACACAGACAGACACACAGACACACACACACACACACACACACACACACACACACACACAGATAGAACGGGAAAGACAGAGAGTAAAAACAAAATCAAACAATCACACAAAACCACATACAACGAGAGAGATGACATGCCACATGGAAACAGACAGACAAAAACATAATCACACACACACACACATACATACACACACACACACACACACACCGACATACCGAAACTGGCAGACTTACCCATATTCACACACACATGCCGAAACAGGCAGACAAATTTGCACGCAAAAGCACATTCATACTACATGTAATCACAAACATTAAAACAACCTCTCAACCACAAGCATTCAAAATATGTGCTCTCTCTCCCTTCCCACGGTACAGTATTTGTGCAAGGGTGGCCATCATTTAAACCAGATGAACTCCAGTAGCTGTGAGGTCTTGACTTCTATTACTGACAGGACATATGAACAAAGCGAAGAGCCTGACTGCTAAAATATACAATGTTTTGTAGGTCCTAATAGCCTTGATAGATCTAGCTGCTCAAAACAGACCCACTCGTGATTCTTGCTTGTTATTAATGATAAACACATAAAGGATGCCAAAGCATTTATAATGCCTTGAAGTGTGCAACGTAGGCATAAGTAACCAAAATGTTCATTACTACATTGAAAGAACACAAAATATTTTTGTAAAAAATTGTCCTCAATCTATAGAAGATAGGGTTATCTGGGGAGAACTGGGGTTCCATGACAGCTTTCAAACAGGATTTGTCTGAATCTGAAGACTTGTGTGGCCTAACCTTGTGTCCGTAGTAGAACCAGTTGTTGGGGCAGGCGCCGAGGTAGTGGGGCTCCCTGGGAACCTCCATCACAGACGCAGTCAGGCGCTTACACACGTAACCATGGAGCTCAGAGCAGGGGTGAGCAAACCAGCCCCCTACAGATTCACCACACACAGGACATGTGATCAGTGTGTGTGTGTGTGTGTGTGTGTGTGTGTGTGTGTGTGTGTGTGTGTATGTGTGTATGTGTGTGTGTGTGTGTGTGTGTGTGTGTGTGTCTGGATTGGTGTACCTCACTATGTGTGCACCTGAATTTATCTATGATAGATGTATGCACGATTGCGTTACATGCTGAAGTGTGTGTATGTGTGTGTGTGTGTACAATCTATGTATGTGTGTATGTGCTTTCTGGATGTGTGTTCACCTGTTTGTGAAGACATATAGGCACAGCGCCTCCTGCTGGCGACCTGGCTGCTTCTGTTCTGTGGTTGCCAGTTAGAGTAGATGTAAGGTGACCCATCTGTCCACCTGCATGGCCACACACAAGATCAGTCCATCATATTTCCTTAAAGAGAACTTCGATAGACTCACAGCTGCGTTATTTCTCCCAACTGCAAACAGTCAAGTCTTAAGAAGCACAAACTCAACGAACTCAAACTTTTCTGTTGTGAATTGTTATTCCTTTGCCAAAATATTTCAGAGAAAAAGGGTGGAATTTATTTTGTTATTACTTGATTTGGGCAGGTCCATCTCTCGCTACTTTCCAAAACCAGTATATTACACTCTTAACCTTCCATGTGCAGACCAATAAACTGTAAGACTATATCAAAATGACTTACGCAACACACACACACACACACACACACACACACACACACACACACACACACACACAACACAAATAGAATGTCAGCTATGCTTACACAACTCTTTTGCTGTGAGCTGCATTGAAAACATTCCTCATCACCTAAGCATCTCTACTTTGTGAAGTACACTGACAAGGCTCTGCTGAAAAGCATCTCTTCTAGGTCTGCAACTGTAAAACTATTGATTTGTGTGAGCGGAAGAGCAAACACTCTAAACCATGTAGGTGTCCAGTAAAGCCATAGGTACAAACACAACTACTACTCACACAGACCCCCAAATTACATCTGACAGTGAGCTCTTTACAATGAATCAATCAAACTGAAAGTAAGCTGATTATAATGATGGGGAACTTACTCAACTTCTTGACCAGTCTCCATCGCTAGGCCAATCCACCACTCAGTAGGACCATGCGGAAGCTGAGACAGTGACAAGATAAGGAAACAGAAAAAGATAACACAAAGAACAAATGTGTAAACAAAGAGACGGATTCGGAGTGGGAGAAGGAAAAGAAAGAAGGGTGAGAGAATAAGGGACACAGAGAGCTCATAGGCTTTGTTGATCAGTGCTTGGGCTCACACACTGGTTGCCCATTGGTGGCCAGGCTCTTGGGCAGCAGACACACACACACACACACACACACACACACACACACACACACACACACACACACACACACACACACACACACACACACATAAATATTCACGCACACACTAGGGTGGGCAATATGGACTACACTTTTTTCTACACTTTTTTATCACAGTATTTTCAGCTGTGTTAACAGAGTCAGACAATTAATACTATTTGATCTTTCCAGTAGCAAAAGCATCAACACTTTGCATTTCAATAAGTATTTATAAAAAAAGTATAGTAAAAAATTAAGGTATCAAAACAGTTTTTCATTAACATTATAGACATGAAACATAGCTGTAAGAGTTTCTCTAAATTAACAGTTACAATAAATTACATAGGCAGTAACACGGTTGCCAGCGACATTATAAATATTAAGTCAAATTAAATTATAAATAGTAAGCTGCCGAAAAGACAATGGGACACGTTCAACTTTGTTAATATTTGTTTATATTGATTTGGATATCGCCACTAACTCTGCCTCAATGAGGGAGGCGTGTGAGAGCAACGTTATACTTATTAGCAGCGAGGCTGGCTAGCTACTATGTGTTTCAATGGATTTTTGGCCTAAGCGTTAGCAGCCACCTACAAATAATATTCGAGAGATTCAGTTAAGACTTACAATACTCTGCAACATTCGTGTAGCACATAAACAATTAACCGAGTCAATGTAGACATATAGAAAGTTGTGTAGATAGCTTAATTCACATAAAATATTTCCCACTAACAGGCTCCCAACACGCCGCCATCTTGGTTCGATTTCGAATCTACTGTTATTTTTGAGTGCGCACTGATATGGAACACTCAGGTAAATGTAAACAGGTCGTACAGAACCTTTATCGTAGAATAAAGCACACCCCGTGACTCACTCTCACCCAATCAGAATGCTTGATTTCATCTACCCGTGTTATAATTGTTTATATGGTTGTGTATGTTAATATTAGTATGTCTGGGTTTGTGTGTGCAGCATACACATATTTTGTAAGCATACAATGTGTGAGTGTGTGCACCTAGGCATCTGTATGTGTACTTCAACTGGTAGAACAGGGTGCTGCCATAGCAACAGCAAAGGTCATGAAAGCAATCCTCAGAAAACACTTTTGAAATGTCAGCGCTCACAGTGAATTACATTACAAACACAGCACTCCTACAATAAAGACTGCTTCTGCTGGCCATCTCTAAAGAAAAGTGCACTATAAGTGTCTACTCTAGAGCACTTCGGGAGAGTTCTTTTAGATCGTATGAAGAACATTTTGTAAGTCCTTTTGAAGGAGTACAAAGACCCTTCAGCTCTTATAAAATAACTTGTTTTCTCAGTGTGTTTCAAAAAGACTATGCTATGTGTGATTGTGATTGTGTGTGTGTGTGTGTGTGTGTGTGTGTCTGTGTGTTTTGAGGCACCTTGGCTATGCGCTCCCAGATGAAGTTGAGCTCAGCTTTGGACTGGATGGAGACCAGGTCAGCTCCCATCATCTTACAGGCGAACGACACCGACTCCCAAGGGAAGAGCTGACTGGCCACGTAATACTCCGCCCCGCGGTAGAACACCCAGGGGGCCTGCTCTGCAGGACAGACAGGACACACACAGCACAACACACACACACACACACACACGCACACGCACACGCACACGCACACACACACAAACACACACACACACAGCACAACACACAAACACACACAAGACACACACACACACACACACACACAGCACAACACACACACACACAAACAGCATATACACACACACAAACACACAGGACAACACACAAACAAACAAACACACACACACACACACACACACACACACACACACACACACACACACACACACACACACCCACACACACACACACACACACACACACACACACACAAAAACACAAAGCTGTTTCGTCACAGGACTGTCATTACCTCAAAGTTCCTCAAAGTGTCCAATGTGTTTCAAACTCATGGTTGACCAAAGGTCAAAGGTCATTTAGAAGACTTAAGTGGTCTTCAGGAACTCCCCAACACCCTGAGTGATTCATTCAAAAAGTCTATGTTGCTCGTAGGCTTGTGTCCAAACTAGTCAGTTCAGCCCACTTAGTGATTTGCCGGTTATGACATGTTTGAGATCTTAAGTCATGCAGTTTCGCAGTCTGTCTCTTTATTTGTGTTTTAACTGTAAACAGGTATATCAAAGACACCCAAATTGTCGCTGTGGTTGATTTCTGTTATGGTGATTGCTCTATGTCCAGTCAGGGTGGGGGGAGGGGCAGTTTGGGTGAGGGTTCCTTCTATAAAAAAAACTCATGTATATGTGGATAAATAACTGTCTAAAATCTATACTTTTCAATACAAAAATATATAAAATATATTTATAAAAAAAAGAAGACAAATGTTAGAAATCGAAAGTGGTTGACGTCTGTGATGGCATGGTATTTTCCTCTTAAAGATTCGGTCCGCGATTTTAGCGCAAGGTTGTTAATTTTTTAATTCAATCAAAATACACCCCTCCTTTCCATGCACCTAAAACAACGTGCTGGTTGGCTAAGATTGTTTATGTCCGGTTCAAGCAACTATGTTTGTTTCTTATTTACAGAGCCAGGACTGTACAAAACACCTGTACACACATGGAAAGGACGGCTACAGGACTGTGAACAACATTATGCCGAATTTGTCAATAAGTGCACTGGATTAGAATCGTGGACTGTACCTTTAATGTTAACATTTGAGATGCCTTTTCTTGTCTAAGCCACATGCTGCTACTGCCTTGTGTGACCCACACCATCAGATGGCTCTACTGTTTACTGAGGCTGTGTGATGGTCAGCCAATGTACAGGCAAATGTTGATCATGGACTTAACACGATAACCCCATGCAGCCAAAACAGTTGGTTAGATTAGGTTACAACTGAAGGACATAAACTACAAGTACTACCACCGTGCAACACGAACATGTAAATCACACATAGAACATACTGGAAAAAACTAAAGATAATGCTTTTATGCTAAAATGAATGAATGAATTGATGGATTACTGTGGACAGCTGTGCAAACAACCACACACATATGAGCAACTCAACGCCAGATGCAGGAGATGTATTTTCTCAGTTTGGCTGCTGGTAAGTAGTTTGATGAACATAGCTCCATATGGTGAGAGGCTATACTTACGGCTGTTGTACCAATATGGCTCATTCAGCTTGGCTCCTGCGGAAACACATTTAAAGACCCAGAATTACTCTTTACTGTGATGACAGACGACCAAAACAAATACACACTAATATTTGTGTGTATTTACAGTATGTATAGCAGTAATTATTTTCTATTTTCAACATCTGGTACTGGCAATATTCTGCAAATTATCCACACAGACACAGACACAGACACAGACGCACGCACACACACCTCGGGGTACTTTGCAGATCCACTCATGTTTGGCGCTGCACGGCTGAGGGTTGAGGTGGTTGGTGAGGTCGCTGTAAACTGCACACTCATGGTTCTCATCCTCCTCATTCTTATCCTCAATGAAGGACGTCACCACCTGCCACACAACACACAGGGTAAACACACGGATCATAAACATCTGTACATGCCTGTTCATGTAAACAGTCAAGGAGGCAAGACACCACAAACATGCAACTCATACTGATGAACAATACTAGGGGATATATAAAGCAAAAAAACAACAGTGGTGTGCGATTTGTTTTGCTCTTATTTGACTCTTTCTCTCCGCGGTGTGTTTACCGGCGTGCCGTCGGACCACTCCCAGGACCCTGCAGATTTGGGGTCTCTCTTGGTGAAGCCCACCCAGAACCATCGGCCTTCTGTTCTGAAAGAGAGGAGAGGAGTGAAGGAGTGAGAGAGAGGAAGAGAGAGAGAAATCCTGTTTAAGCAAAACTAATATCAGGTCACTACTAATGTTTCGACCAGTAGGGGGTGTTCAGTTGAAGGATAGCTGTGATGTCGACAACGTCACACAACAAAAAGATAGCACAAATGAAACCCTTCATACAGACATTGTGACCGTTTTATTGCTTTAGGTTATGATATTTTTTTTAAACAGCGCCACCACTAACCCCTCAAACATTTTGGATATGGTCGTCTTCAGGAACGTCTCCTCCTCAAAGTGCAGGAAGCTGGCCAGGTTGGCGCCCAGCGCCTGACAGAAGAAGTCCGCCTCGGGCCAGGTGCGCTTCATCAGAACCTTCTCATCGTGGAACACCTGCGCATCGATCAAAGAGAGAGGGAGAGAGACAGAGACAAAGAGAGACAGAGAGAAAGTGGAGGCAGTAGAAAGACAGACAGACAGATGTACAGACAGACACAAAGTCAGATAGATAGATGTACAGACAGAGATAAACAGACAGATAGATGTACAGACAGAGAGAAAGAACACCTGAGCATCAATCACATGACCGGCCATCAGTTTAGTTAGTCCTCTCGTATGATAGAATTCATTTTGAAAAGACTGATCATGACCTAAGAATGTATTAATCAAGTGCCTTGTATTAATAATTTTCCGTATGAATCATGTGCTTATGAAAGCAGGAACATGGCTTTTCTGTGTTTCTGTATGTGTGTAACTTAGATTATTGGGTGCTGACACCAGTTAGTCTGCATATGTTTGGGTGAGCTCAGAGGTGATAAGAAGGGTCGAACTGTGCTTGTTCAATCCTGTGCAAAACTGACTTCCTTGCACTTCAGAAAGCGCAGTTGGGAAGTATATAAACCCTGTGCGATGTTAGTGAAATTGCTTCACTTTCATCCTTGTGCTGTGAGTGAGCCAGATTGCAATTGGTACTGAATAAATATACTGATCTACAACTCTGGAGTCCTGAGATAACCTGACCCAGCAAGCAAGCCTCCACCGGCCCCATGCAGGCAGGCTGTGGGCACTGTGGGCTAGGGCCAGCCCACACCAGTCCTACACAGGCCCGGTGTGGGCTTGCCCAAGCGGGGCCTGCAGCTTTGGGTTCACTGCGGGCTGTCACCGGATAGCCCAACAAAGTCTAAGCTGCCCAGAAAACCCATGCTGGCCCCCCCTTAGGGCTGGCACAAGGGCCCTTTAAGGGCTGCCCACACAGGGCCCTTTGAGGGCTGCCCGCACAGGGCCCTTTGAGGGCTGCCCACGCAGGGCCAGCACTGAGGGGCCAGCACTTGGCCAATGCACAAAAGCTCAGGGGCCCTGCGTGGGCCTTGTGAGGGCTCCTGTGGGCTGTGTTAGGGCTGCCCACGCAGGGCCAGCAATGAGGGGCCAGCACTTTGCCAATGAGCAAAAGCTCAGGGGCCCGGCATGGGCAGCCCTCAAAGGGCCCTTGTGCCAGCCCTAAGGGGGCCCGTATAGGGCCTGTGGAGGCTTGCTTGCTGGGGAGTGAATTTTCCCCTACCAACGTACATTATATTTTTTATAATATATGTCATTCAGCATAGGTTTCTAACACTGTGGTGTACAGTGAATTTTAAAGATGTGAAATATTTACCTCTTATAAGTACACTTTTAAGAGGACCTCTTTTTAGTTCTTGCTTACCAAAATTAATTTTCCGCAATCAATTGGGTTTGTCAGTAGAAAAGAAATTCCAACTCCTTATGTCCATTAAAATATAATATTTGCTATAGACGCCTATTGAACCTTGCCAATACAAAGTGGTGAAACTTGCAAATACAAATTGGTGAAACTTGCCAATTCAAAGTGGTG
>NC_137922.1:11952457-11967457 GCF_963457725.1 Sprattus sprattus | reverse complement strand
ATACATATAAAATGTACTTGTACTTGAATTGTATATGTATTGTAATGGTCATTAGTGTATATAACACATTATATGTTGTATATAAAATGTATATGACATATGTTGTATAAAATAAAATAAACATTTACAGATATCCACAGTTTGTATGTGTGTGTGTGTGTACCTGTGGGTCGGTTTTGCCACACACACGGGCGTTATGGGCCTGCAGGAACCGTTCCAGCTGGTGCCAGACTGTCATGGAAACGGGCGAGCCGTTGGACCACTCTACAGATGTTGCTGATGCTGACTTGAACAGACCAATCCACACAGCTGGAGCTGACACTGTACACACACATAGAACACACACTCACACAGTGCTGGCAAACCAGTCATACTCTGGTAACCAGTAACCAGTTATTGAAAAAAATCAATGTGATGTGACTGATGAAAGCCCCCTCTGACACACTATGCATTCACCATAACTACAGTTTCCTGGCCATTAATAATCAAATGTAAATGTCAGGTATTTTGCCGACACTTTTATCCAAAGCGACTCACACCCTCGAACCCGGGTTGTCCACCTAAAGGGCTGTGACGCTATCCACCACGCCCACGATCGGACGTAGTTACTGTGGTGACAATGCTCCCTGTCCACCCGCAGCTGACATGGTTACTATAGCGACTACTTCCTTTCCCACTGTCTGTCGCGTGCGGTTACCGTGGTGTCTGTGTGTGTATACTGACCGTTGGTGAGCAGGCTGAGCAGAAGCTCCAGCTGGGAGAGCGACTGCACACTGGTCAGCTCCGCGCCGTGCGAGCGGCACGCGCTGCTGGAGTTGTCCCAGCTCCGGTGCTCCTCCAGGACCCGGTAGCAGAACCGGTTATGGGCCACCCAGTCATTGGGACACACCGTGGCCCGGTACTGCCAGTTCTCTGCCACACAGACACAGAGAGAAATTAGCCATTCATATGTCTGTGCACTCACAGATACATACCAGTGTTGACCTCCACATTTACAGTCTGTTTTCAAGAGGAGATTGGTAGCAGCACCAGCATAGAGATTCACCTAGCATACTAGCATACTACACCAAAAGCACCTCACAGGCAGGGCCAGTGGGATTGTTTCAAAGTAGGCACACAGGACAGTGCTAAAATAAAACAATACAAAATGTAAGCCTTTTTAGAGTAGCCTGATAAACAGCAATGTCTTTCTCTCAAACAGATTATGAACACATCCCAATTTGGATCTTGATTGCCTTTCACAGACATTCGAAATTACATTGTTGACCGCCATCCAAGAGGTATTTTCCCAAACAGTACTGGTGCTATTTCAGGGCGACCTCTTTTTTTTAAGAGTTCCCTTACCTAGAGGTTCGGCTCGGCGGGTGTTATTGGGGGTCTTCTTGCAGATGTAGGACAGAGCCGACTCACACGACAGACTCATCCACTGCTGCGTCCCCGAGACGTGGTTATACACACCGCACTGCCGACTGGCCAGCACAGGGGTGGGGGGCACGGCTGAGGGAGAAGGGGTAAGAGGTGGGCGAGCTGTTAATGGGAATCGATACGAGCCAGTTCAGTGGTACCAACATATTAAGTGCTTTGAAGAACTTGAGCTGGAAGTACACAAAACACACTCTCAAAGACAAACAAACATAAACCACTAAGACCGATCAAGTTCAATCAGACTGCAGAAAAGACATCAGAGCTCAAAGGCCTTTGCGAACTCTGTGGGGGTCATGCCTACTTGAGAAAAGGTCAATCAGAGTGAGGGGAGATCCATCAGACCACTGCCACCCCCCTTCCTTGCCCAGATGGTTTAGTCCGGTCCAGACCATCACCCCAACATCAGCAAGTCTGTCTGGAAAGCAAGCAACAATTGTGCACATAATCAGACTCAGACACACACACACACACACACACACACACACACACATCACATCACATCAATTCCATTGGCAACAAAATAAACCAAAGCATGCATGCAGAAGTCCCACCTAAGGCAAACACAGATATGAACTAATGCACACATACCAATGAGATAACAGGTGAACTACCAATATATCCTGATAAGACTTAGACAGACACAAATACACACACTCCAGTCATTCTTATGAGAATGAGATATAAAACATTCACTGACTACTTCAACTAACACACACATGACACACACACACGCACATGACACACACACGTTACCCCTGATGTACTTCTGTTCTGCCAGGCTGGTGATGCTGAGAAGGTGACCTCCTTGAGCTCTGCAGGAGGCGTGGGCCTGACTCCAGCTGACAGAGGTGTACAGGTTGAACTGGTAGCACGCATGCAGCTCCTGGTTGGTCTCCCACAGGCCGCCGTCACAACCTGAATCTGAGCAATGGAGAGAGGTGAAGGATAAGAGCACTATAAATGTGTGTGTGTGTGTGTGTGTGTGTGTGTGAGAGAGAGAAAGTGTGTGTGTGTGTGTGTGTGTGTGTGTGTGTGTGTGTGTGTGTGTGTGTGTGTGTGTGTGTGTGTGTGTGTGTGTGTGTGTGTGTGTGTGAGTGAGTGAGTGAGTGAGAGTGAGTGAGTGAGTGAGTGAGTGTGGCTGTCTGGCTGTGTGCTTTATACTGTATACGTGCGTGTGTGAGTGTGTGCGTGTGTGCGTGTGTGCGTGAGTACGTGCCTGCGAACGTGCGAGCGTGCGTGCGTACGTGTGTGTGTGTGTGTGTGTGTGTGTGTGTGTACCTGGGCTTGGACAGAAGCCCCATTTCTCGTCCTGGTCGTAGTGGCTGGTGGTGGCACACCAGAGGCGCCGGTCCTCAGTCCCCTCGCTGGTGCACTCAGAGTACCACTTGTAGTTGTACTTGAAGGGCAACGCACAGGGCATCCCATGGGCATTACCCAGCAGAGTGTGGATCTCTGGACATACATACACACACACACACACACACACACACACACAGACACACAGACACACACACACACACACACACACACACACAGACACACACACACACAGACACACACACACACACACACATATATAAACAGTATGTAAATAATACACGCGCACTCACTCATTCACTTGGACACACTCTCTCTCCAGGCATGGGGGGTTGGGGAAGGAGAAAGACCAGAAGAGAGATGGCAAACCGACGGGGCAAAAAAAGATAAAAACTGAACTGAGGACCAGAAGATCTGCCAAACCATACTGTGTGTGAAAATCTTCTAAAGAGAGGGTGGACGTGCCAGGGGTACCAGGTGCCCCCTTCATTCAAACCAGCATAAGCACTCACGCTCGTAGGGGTAGGCGCAGGGTCCCTCCCCAGACGTGGAGTACCTCCGCCACTCGTGGTACGCCATCCTCTTCACCACCAGCTTCATGCCCGTCAACGCCAGCTTCAACTGTGAGGCTCCGTAGAGGGTGTTCCCGTTACAGCGCCACCACATGTTGCGGAGCGGCGAGTCGCACTCGAAGGTGCCCAGGGGCAGCGCCGTGTTGGTGGTGTTGACGCCCAGGCACATGCTGTTGCCCAGGTTGAAGAGGCGGTGCCGGGAGACCCACTTCCACAGCATGGCCCGCGTGGGCCGATCGCAGCTGGACAGCTTCAGACCCGAGGAATCGTCCAGGGTCACACAAAGCTTCAGCTGCACGCTCTCCAGGATGAACGCACCTTTACCTGCCAGAGAGAGAGAGAAAAAACAGACACACACACACACGCACACACACACACACACACACACACACACACACACACACACACACACACACACACACACACACACACACACACACACACACACACACACACACACACACACACACACACACACACACACACACACACACACACACACACACACACACACACACACACACACACGCACACACACACAGAGAGAGAGAGAGTTCGCTTTTTTATTATGCCACCATGGTTATGCAAGTAAAGCTCGTTGGTATTTGCAGAGGTGAAGGGGGAGAGAAGAAAGACAGAGGCATGGGGAGAGTAAGAAAGAGAGTGAGAGAGAGAGAGAGTAAGAAAGAGTGAGAAAGAGGGAAGTATACAAAACAGGGGGGAGAATGAGGGGACAGAACAAATGTGAGCTGAATAAAGATCAGTCGGTGTGTGAGAGGGACCAGTATCACTTCATGTAACAAATAAACGAAACAACAGCATCCACCCCAACTTGAATAGCGCTTGATGAATGCATGTAAGTGCACACTGCAAATCCGCAACAGAGAGTGAGGTTGCGTCTGAGAGAGATATCAGAGAAAGTGAGGCTTTGTGTGTGTGAACGAGGCGACTATCCCAAGATGGAGACACCTTTATCTCCTCCGCACCCGCAGAAGGTAAAATAACCCTTCTCGCGCTGGTGCCACGCCAGGCTGGAGGCATTATCCCTTCTGTGGTATGCATCAGGCTAAACCAACAAGCCATCTCGACCATCGAAACAGGTGGAGAGCTACGGCCTAGAATACAAAAAAAAACTGAGGCCGAACTGACCACTCTGGCTGTGGGAAAAAAAAACGTACCCCCCACCACTTCTCATTTTGGGTGGGAAGGGGGCGGCTGCTCTGAGGTAAGCGATGACAGGGCACCCTATCTGGGCATCACCCTCCCATTCAGGGGCGCTGGAGCGGTGGAGGACGGCAGAATAATAATGCAGGAGACAGATAGAAAGATACGGACGCTGTGTCGAGTTTCACCAAGGCAAAATGGAGCATAATATTTCAGAGTGGGGAGTGAAGGTCTTTTGTTTGCCTGTCTGCAATAGAAGAAAGAAGAGAAAAGAGGATGTGAGGGGGAGAAAAAGAGAAAGCTACCGCAGGTAACTGAAGAGGCGGACAAAAAAGGCACCGCAAGTTAAAATGGGTGACACACACACACACACACACACACACACACACACACACACACACACACACACACACACACACACAGCTGCTAACTTCAAAGCAGACACATGTGGCAGTCTATGGAGCTCTCACCATATGTCTGACATGGCATGTCGGCTTTTGGAATGGACAGACATCTCTTCTGTTCTCACTGCTCGTCCCCAAAGCAACTAAGGCGGGATCCTCAGACGACTCCTAATCCTTACACATCTACATTGATTTCAGTTCACATTTGAACTATACGCTGAATAAATGGGAGAGCATGACAGGATGCCATATTGACGCCATATGGTCGAAGCACTTACAGACAAGACTCATGCCTTTCCTCTCTTTCTCTCTCCTTCCTTCTCTCTTTCACACACGCAATAAATTGCTCAGAGTCATTAACACTCTTTTATCTGACTCACCCATATAGGACATACTGTGTGCACACACTCTCAGTCTGACAACACACACCCCCACCCGCTCTTTTAGTGAGGATTCCTGATTAGATGTGCCTAGGAGGATAGAGATAAAATCTCCAAAAGTCCAAATCAGTACTTTTAGGCGTCCACTTTTTCCACAAAATAGTCCAGAAACTCTGTAATTTTCTCTCTCTCTCTCTCTCTGCCTGTTTCCCTTGAATCCTGAATCACTGCAAGTAAAAGTCAAATAGATGAGGTAATGCGATTGGCCAGCAACAGCTCAGAAGGGCAAGTTTTGGCCTGAAAGTGTTTGTGAGAGTGGGTCTGTCTGTCTGTCTGTTTGTTTTCTGTGTTTGTAAGTCCTCACCATCATTAGTCAACTGACCTAGCGCTGTTTGTGTCTCTCAGGAAAAGGGAAGAATTCAGTCTTGCAACTGGATTGGTGACTTCACAGGAAGAGGTTTACAGAGGATATCTGTCAGCAGAAACACCAACTTCCACATTTGCTGACAATCTTTTTTTTTAACTGTATGCACACTTACACTGACTAGAAAATAGATTTCTTAGTTTTGACATAACAGTTAATTGTGTTTTATTTGTTGTAATGCAATTCATTACTTCAAAAGGAACTCCATCTAACGGTCCTGAATCAATAGTCCTGTATTAATGTAATCTACCGTATGGTTTTCTTGACATTTGCTGGTTACATATCTATCCTGAGACCGTTGTGAAGCGCACTAATGGGTAGCCAACCTGGTTTATTAATTTAAAGTTAAATTTGGAATGGCATGCCATACGATGTGCCAAGTGACCTCTTCATGACGGTGTGGCTCCTAGCAAAAGGGTCATTGCCAATGCTTTCTGTTTTGGCGTACTATCTTATTGATCACATGCCATATGGGACATTAAAGGTATCGCAACACTGTTGTGGGGTTGCGTTTTGGTTTCAGTCGAGGTGTCGGAGTAGCTAGGCTGGTCATTCAGGAAAGTTTGAAAACTTAAGGTTCACCGAATGCATTTTTTTACGGCACCATCTGAGCGCAGATATCGTGAACTGGGAAATGAATCGTAGATGTTCCTCTCCGATGTCTGGACCTAACGTTATCTGCTTTGACATATTTTACAGACCACTATGGCCAACATGCTCGTAAAGGAGAAAATGTGTTTTTTCGGTTGTGGTCTGTAAGCTCAGTTTGTGCGTGAAAGAGATGGAATAGACTAGCCTTTGTGTTGTGTTGTGTTGTGTTACGACATGTTTAGGACAAAGTTCGTTCAAGTTTCATGCAGGCCGAATGAACTTACTGTACAGCTCGGTAAGTTGTTTTTCCCCCAAAACCTCATCGTCCTCAGAGGCACGAGCAAAGCTGTTCAGCAGGACAATACAAAGAGCGAAAAGCGCCCCGTTGGTACAAACATTGCGACGTGAAAAGTATTTGTGCATATCCACAACTGAGAATGATAGAAACTGAAGTGAGTAAGTGCATTCCGGGTTTCGGCAAACTGGCGGATGGATGTTTTTCACAAGCTAACTTTCCGCCGAGTTTTTCGGGGTCCCTACGTCACGTCGCTCTCAGCGGAGCAATGAAAGTGGAGTAGCTTACTCGTCCCTCAGACAGACAACACAGAAGGAGGGAGAAAGAGAGGGGAACTGGGCGGGCTTGTCTGCCTCTGCTGTTGAACCTACACAGGCCTACAATTATAAATCCCTCAAAGTAGCAAACCTCGAGACAACGGAAGTATACATTACGGTAATAACAATTCTGATGTGAAATGAATGGGTAAAGCACTTTGGAAAAGTTAAAAAAAGAAAAGAGAAACGTCGTGGGAGTTATTTGATCCAGCCAACTTCAAATTTATTTTAATAATAATCCTCATTTTATCACACTTATTCAACAATTCAAGGCTCAGCCTCGATTTAAAAAACTGGCCAAATGTGTTTCAGCCAACATTAAAAAAGAAGAAAAAAAAAACATACAAACACAATTTTAAAATAATTAAATCACGGTCATATATTTTTTTAAGTACAATCAAATCCCCTAAACACTAAAAACAAATCCAGTGCACAGTCAAGCAGAAGAATCAGTGGCAAAACCAAATAATTGAATTTGTTCAGTAGTAACATAAGTCTGTAACGTCTTTGCAGTTTTAAAAATGGCAAAATCCCTGAATACACAAACCATTTGATTCTGAAAACATAAGGCAAATCTCAAATTGTCCTTAAAATCCACTCCTCCCTTTCTTTCTCTTTCTCACATATACCCACACATACTCAGATACACACACACACACACACACACACACACACACACA
The DNA here is from genome assembly GCF_963457725.1 of Sprattus sprattus. Lineage (NCBI taxonomy): Eukaryota > Metazoa > Chordata > Actinopteri > Clupeiformes > Clupeidae > Sprattus > Sprattus sprattus. The sequence continues at coordinate 11,959,888 of NC_137922.1, read as the reverse complement.
CACACACACACACACACACACACACATTCACAGTCAGCAGCTAGTGCAGTCAGCAGCTAGAGTGCGTTTCATCTGTAGTCTCTTATTCCGGACTCAGTAGCTTGGTAGACCAATGTCCACTTTTTGCTTCCCATTGTTTTTGTATGTCACATTTTTGAAGGTTGACGTAGAACTCCTGAAGAGTGGATTTGTGCCCTGGAAAACACACAAAGGACAAGCAACCTTTTAGGGAGGAAATATACCTGGACCCACTTTCCTATAAATGGACATGTCTCTCGCAGAAATGTTATAAGAATGCGTTGCTTTTTGCACATAATACACGCACCATATGTTCAAATGATAAAGACACCGGTTCAGGTGTTGGCAGACACTCCTGTGCCCATATAGATAATATATTTCACTCCTCTTTCACATGAGGTGTTGTAGATAAACATACCGATTGCCATTTGGCCTTTGCTCTTTCTGCCTCAAACTTGGCCACCTCCTTGCGGTCGTGGACAGACACCAGAAGCTTCCAGACCACCAGCAAGATGATGCCGATGGTGAGGACAGACAGGGAGACGCCCAGCACGATCATCGCAATGTCTGGAGGCTCAGGGCAGTCTGAGGAATGAGGATCATTTTATTAGATCTCTTTAAGTTTTTCTTTTGAGTCTTCAGAGAACTAAAATTCTAGATAGAACCTTCTCCATGTCAAAAACATAACGCTTTATCACAGGCTTCTAAACAGAACAGATGGATGCCTTTGCGAAGACAAACCAAACAACTATTTCAGAGGTACCAATGGAAGCATCACAGGTACTGTATATAGCAATATAAAGATTAAGGATTTAAAAATTCTAGGAGATTCTGTTTGATGTACAGTGATAGGATTTGACTGCATTCAAACACTCTGTAGCATCTTGAATATCTCAAAACAATCTGCATGAAATCTAGGGTCACAGTAATTAATTTGGAATTGATAAATAAGCAAGATAAACATCCCAAACCTACCCAAATGCACTCAAAAGGACTTGAATGGGGATTAATTGTGAAAGTATTGAATGGGAAATTGAACTCAATGAGATAACAGAGACCTTTCATTTACCACCATTTAATTGTGGTAAACCTTCAGTGTCAGAAAAATGCTGGAGAAGGTCTTTCCCAGGTGCTTGCAGTTGGCACTTAACTGTGTTAAGTAAGGGACACACACCTGCCTCAATAAACACCACTTCGTCCCAGAGGTCAAAGAGTCCAAAGCTCTACTTTTAGTGCAGCTGAAACCAAAGAAAGGAGGTCTTCCTCAACAACACCATTGTGTTTCAAATAAGATCTGGCTGTGGAAGTGACCAATTAAATCAGCGTCTGTTGAGGCAGGGAGCTTTGGTGCTGCATGACTGAGCAAGACCGGCAGGAGGTGAGTGGTTGGGGTGGTGGTGGCGGTGGTGCGGTGTGGGGGGGGGTCTTACCCAGAGGTGTAAAGTAACAAATTACTTTTACTCACGTTACTGTAATTGAGTAGTTTTTTTGTGTACTTTCTGAGTAGTTTTTGAAATGGGTACTTTTACTTTTACTTGAGTAAAATTTCATCAAAGTAAGGGTACTTTTACTTGAGTACAATATTTCAGTACTTTTTACAACACTGATCTTACCATACTGTTTGAGGTTGTAGACGGTGATGCCCTGGTCAGCCTCAACCAGGCTGAAGGACATGAAGCACTCGCTGGCACTCTGGAGGGAACAGGCGACGGACTGGCTCTCATCGAAGTCTGACACAAAAAACACACACCGTGTCAGATAGAGAGAGAGAGAGAGAAAGTGTGTGTGTGTGTGTGTGTGTGTGTGCACACCTGCATAAGCATAACAAGTATAACGTCTCCCTCGGTTACTTGCATTGTGGGATGGCAAGTGGTGTACAGTGTGTTTTAATGTGCATTTGCACATATAAGAAAAAAAACTAATTTTACAATATTTTGCATCTTTTGTAAAAACATGATCCCTACATTTCTATTCATCTGGTGGCATTTCCATTGTAGGAGTGTCTCCTTTCCCACTGGTTATCTATCAACCGTGACAGTTTGGTGTCAATTTGATTTATTGCGTCTGTTTGAAGTCCAAATTGTCGATCAAATTACTAAACCACAATATCTGTTTTTCTACAAGAAAAGGAATCACCCTACTATTTCCTTTCCCTAAAGGTAAAAGACGCCATGTAAACTGATATCAACCCCCCCCCCCCCCCCACTCCACCTGTCACCCTTCTCTCACCCTCAAGTTCTCTCTTTCCCTTTCTCAGTTTCCTACAGTGAGACAGCGATGTCCATTTCAGAGTCCAGTCACCACGTCTCGTGTCGCCCCCATTGTGTCTCCCCTGATGGGAAGCAGTGTGGAGGGAGGGGGCTGGTGGGCGGTGGCAGAAGTACGCGCCACTGGCTGCGGTTAGCGATCAGATACGCGGCTCTGCTTGCGCTCTTGTGAGTGCGGCCACAAAGGGCCCCGCCGTGAAAAGGGGCCTGAAGGAGCAGCACTCGTGTTCAATGGGCCCCAAACAAAAGCCTCGGCTGTACAACAAGGTAAATAGCATGTCCTCTTTTGTGGAGTGGCGGTCCAGATAATCTGGCTCTTGATGGGGAAGGGTGGAGTGTGGAGGCGAGGGGGGGGGGGGGGGGGGGATTTGAGCGGAGGTGAGGGGGAGACGAGAGCTTTTGGAGGGGCCACTTCAGACTGCCCGTGTTCCTAAGCCAGTGTAGCAAGGAAAACAAGCTAATGAGACTGTGTGTGTGGTCCTCATGGTCATGAATAAAACAACTCATGCCGCACAACACCACTGGATGAACTGTTATCAGACAACGCTGGTCTTGCAGTCACTAAGACATTGCTACATGACTGAGGTCAATTAAGAAATACAGTGCATCAACAATGAAGGCCTGAACACAATGCAATCACGTTACCAGTAACCTTGGTTGGTGTGGTTACAGAGACACAATAATGTTTCAAGTGAATCAGAGAGAAAGATATGGAGAGGCTGAGTTAAGGGGCTGAACTCTCACAAATTGACCCACAAAAATAGGACACTCTTATTATGTCCTTTCGATTACATCTAGATTATGTCCTCAAACCCTCTAGAGGAGACTGAGACATCACAATGCGCCACACACCATTGACTTAGACATCTAGAGAGATTAAGCTGAAAGAATGACCTTTCCTTTGTCAAAGAATGACTTTATCAGTGTAGACATGAAACACACAGCTCTTTCGTGACAAGTACAGAGGTGTGTGGGCAACGCACACACTTACCTGTTGAATTGCTGACAAAGGTGAGAGGAGAGCTGCAAACATGAAGACATCTTTCCCTCTCGGGAGACTCCTCTTGCTGGAGGTGACACTCAACACAAGGCCTGTGGGGAATCACATACATACACATACACACACACACACACACACACACATAAACACACACACACACACACACACACACACACACACACACACACACACAAACAGTCCATCACCTCTTCTAAGAACACTCCCTCTGAGAGCGGGCCTTTCATTGTGTGCCTCTGAATGCAAGAAAAGAGGGTCCACTTTCAAGCCAAGGCACTCCCACATGTCCTGGCCACTTGGAAGTGTTTTTCCCAGGGCTACCCACTCTATCTCAGCATCTTGGCGCTGGATGAATGGAGGGCGACAGGGCCTCTGGAAACAGGGGGGAAAGGAAATACTCTTGGACCCGTGTGATGTGCTTCAGTGTCTCTCCATCCCCCTGGAGGATCAGAGGAGGGACGGCGGTTGAACATGAGGAGAGAGGAGAAGAGGATATCCATGCTCTTGGGCCTATCAGTGGGGAGTACATGGTGTAATGTGGCAAACATCAAAAGGACCAAAGAGTTCTGTGGGGTGACTTGGTGAGAAACGCACTCCAAGGCCTGGGTTCTGCAAGGTAAAAGGTCTACGCCAGTCTAGTCTGTGTTCCATTAACGTAACCGTGTCCGGAGGATTCATGGACTGGAATACCGGCCCTGATAGTTCTTTAGCTTTTACTAACTCAGCGGAAAATTTCCAAATAGAACCAAACTGATTCACAGTATAGCAAAGATATGTATATGACAGTTAATGAGTGCACAGGGAGTTATGACCAACTGTTAAATCATCTGAATCTGTAAATATATATATATTTATAGATATCGACAGCAAATAAAAGTAAAGCAAATACATCTTCAAATAAAGCTCCAGAGCTGGTAATGTTGATAACGTGAGCTTATCCTCCTGAACAACCCTAAGGAACTCGACCAGGACAGTCCAGTTTATCAGTTGTTAAGAAAGATACATTGAATCCTGCTTGTTCTCTGTTAACATTTAGAGCAATTCCATGGAAACTAGATGGAAAATAGATAACGTTCTGTTCAAATTCCGGCAGAACAAATCCTGTGGTTTAACCATATTCAACTTACAAAATGCTAAGTGTGTGTGTGCGTGTGTGTGTGTGTCTTAGTGTGTGCATGTGTGTGAGTGTGTGTGTGTGTGTGTGTGTGTGTGTGTGTGTGTGTGTGTGTGTGATCAGGACCAGTGTATGGTTGCACAGGTGGTGTGTGTTACCTGATGGAGGAGCAGGAGTCTCCACAGGTCGGGCACTTCTCACAGGTGTCTCCTGACGCTCCGGCCACCGAGCACACACAGCTCCCGCACACACACTTTCCCCTCCCAGTGCACACGGCCCCATCCTCGGACACACACACATCTGTGCTGGTGCTGCAGTTGCAGTACTCTCCCATCCAGCCAGGGTGACACACACACTCTCCACAGTCACACTCACCATGACCTATGAAAGCATGAGACATAACACACACACACACACACGCACACACACACACACACACACACACAAACAGTAAAAAAAAATGTAATTCATGGAAACCGACATAGACACATAGTCATTCTCTCTCCCTCTCTCTTTCTCTCTCTCTCTCTCACTCACACACACACACACACACACACACACACACACACACACACACACACTCACCACTCACACACACACACACACCAAAGAGAGATACTTTGTGTCTTCTTCTACTCCCTTTAGCATAGAAGTAAACAAAAAACCAACAGTGAACGAAGTTGTAGGAACATGTTCTAACCGCAACCCTTCACCACATGTCTGTGTGTCCTTCTCAGAGCTGTGTGTGAGTGTCAGCTGTAATATGGTGTGTTATTATTTCATTAACATTCCACAGGGGGGAGTGGGTCCTATTCAATTACCTCCATCCCCCCTTGTTTTCACAGAAGCAGAGTTACACTTTACAACCTCAGCAGGTCTGGGTTTAAATCAAAGACACTTTATCTTGCCTGCACGTGTCAAGGTGTGTGTGTGTGTGTGTGTGCGTGTGCATGCCATATAGGTGTGAGTATTTTTTTATGAATTACAATATTTTGCACAAGAATATATGAAATATGTGCATATATGAATATTTTTTTAGTATGAAAATGTGTTGAATTTTGGTGTGTGTACTTGCCATATTGAATACATCAGTACGTTCTGTGTGGTCGAACAATCACACAAGAATACTTGTGTATGTGTGTGTGGTTGTGTGTGAGTGTGTGTGTTTCAATTAAGGTATCATCGCCATGGTTACTGACCCCCACAGAGTTCCCCTCGGAAGCGGAGGCAGGAGAAGTTGTCACACTCGCAGTAGGCACCGTACACACGACCGAAGCTGGAGGGATCACACAGGCACTCCCCACAGAAACACATACCCTGTCCACTGCACACCTCAGCCCTCTCATCCAGTCTGTACAGAGAAAGAGAGAGAGAGAGAGAACGACAGAGAGACAGAGAGAGAGAGACAGAGGAGGAGGAAAGGGATAAAGTGACAGAGGGAATGATGATGAGAGAAGGGTGGAAAGGAAGAGGAGTCAGTGGAGTCGAGGGAGTGAGTAAAAGACTTGCCATACAAGCTGGAACCTTTTATGGTTCCTAGTGATAAGGGTCCTCATGCTTTCCTCTGGAGAAAAGCACCCAAAGGTTCCACTTAGTGCAGTTAACCTAGTGAACAATAAACGCAGACAATATCTGAACTTCCTGGAGGTTTGACCCATGACATCTCCAGATAAACTTAAAACCAGCGTAGTCTACCAGCTGAACTCTGTAACGATTCAATACATTATTTTACATCCCTCCATACTTATCCAGGGAAGAATTAATTTCGACTTGACAAAAGTGAAGTCTAATATTGTGATGTAAAGTGACCAAAGCACTGATGTTCACTCATTTGTATAGAAAGTAGATTGTGGAGTATAGCCGGCTGACACAGTGCCATTCCTTTTTCTATCTTCCCCTGTAAAGCCCCAATGAGCCCCGAATCAGAAATCAGCCAGAATCCCCTCCGCCCATCTCTAAGATAGAGCGTGAGGTAGAGTTAGGGAAGAGTTACAAATGTGTCCCACTAGATGCTTCATCATCTTCTGCTTTGTCAACCAGACCTCCTTGCTGTAGCCAGAGGACTCACCTGCAGTCAACCAGACCTCCTTGCTGTAGCCAGAGGACTCACCTGCAGTCAACCAGACCTCCTTGCTGTAGCCAGAGGACTCACCTGCAGTCAACCAGACCTCCTTGCTGTAGCCAGAGGACTCACCTGCAGTCACTGCTCTGGGCCTTCTCCTCCGTGCACTCGCACCTGGGCCCCATGTAGCCGGGCTCACACACACAGGTGCCACAGGTCAGCGTGCCGTGGCCGCAGTGGCTGCTGTTGGCCTGCGGGAAGAGCTGGCAGTCACAGGCGCACAGGGACTCCAGCTCCACCTCCAGGGCCTGCTGCATCCCCACCGGGCGGATTTGGAAGTGCTGTGGCCCCGACAGGCAACCAGCCAACTGCAATGTCACGTTGAAGGACACCTTGAGAGGACACACGGTTAAAATCAGAGTTATGTTAGGTTAAAAGTTAAGTTCATTTAAGTTCAATATATCCCAGTTCATTGAATTGTTCAGTTCAGTTTGCATTTATATATTTACAGTTTAGTTCAGGTTGATATTTTTATGAATTTTTCATTTTTATTTATATATTTATAGTTAAGTTAGTTAAAAAAAACACTTTGCAGTTTGGTTCAAACCAACATTTCAATATTTAGTTAACAAATATTGAAATAAGCATTTTTATTAAAATTCAAGTGGATCTTCAGGAAAAGTAAAATTTACTGCGCAGACTAAATTGAAATTTAAATAAAATAGATAACTATAGTATAGATAATATTTATATTCAATTTTGTCCAGTGTCCACTCGCTTTACATGATTTGGTCAGTTGAACACTCTCAGATATAAGGGTTTTGAATATATGTCAGGTTCCATAGAACAGAAAATACTTTACATTTGTGATATCTGATATACTCATCTTAGTTCTTCTATTTTCTGTAACCACGGGTGAAAAAAACAACTCTCCTTCCCCAAATAAATTCCG
>NC_137922.1:11899957-11947457 GCF_963457725.1 Sprattus sprattus | reverse complement strand
TGTCTGTCTGTCTGTCTGTCTGTCTGTCTGTCTGTCTGTCTGTCTGTCTGTCTGTCTGTCTGTCTGTCTGTCTGTCTGTCTGTCTGTCTGTCTGTCTGTCGTTGCAGATGCTCACCCCACAAACTGCTGCCTGCATGATGGCATCGAAGCCGCACTCTGGCAGGTCGATGTTGGCGGATACTTGTTGCTTGGAGACGATCTCACTGAACTTCTCCGTGCTGCTGGTCAGTGAGAGACCATGCCTGTATCCAAAGGCTGGCAAACAGGTGAAATCTACACTCCTGGAAGAGACACAGACAGAGACAGAGGTAGTTAAAGAAAGAAAGAGAGAAATGGGATAGAGAGGGACACAGGGGTGAAAAAGAAGTGCATGGTTTCAAAACCTTTGAATATTTAAAATGTTTATTTCTATGTAGCTGTACTTAATCTTTAATACATTTCATGAATGTGGCTTAATGTCAATTGTATTATTTTACAAAATGTGTGCTGACATCTGAAAACCATCAGTTCTGATGTTGAATGACAATATCAGATCAAGTCCCCACATTTTCACCCCAATACAATAAAGCTGTGAATGAGAGTTTTGCAGGCAACTGATTCAACTGTATACATATTCTGACTAACACCAAAATGACACTAAGAAAAGATGGTATGTGCAAGAACAAATAATCAAAACTGCAGTCAATCCATCAAGGTTTTAATCAACAACCAAAGTAATCAATATGTCATCAATAGCTTCAAAATGACACACAAAATTATCTAATACAGTGCCCTGCGCAGAAAGCATGACCTTGACTGTATCATATTACCCAAACTATCGCTTGAATAATTCAGAAGTGCATCAAATACCAGGATTTACCTAAATATTTACAAAAAATGTTTTCCAAGCTCAACAGGTGTAGAGCTAGGTGCTAACAACACCGTGATCATGGGACTGATATCCAGGGAGCACACGTACCGATTAAAAATGTAAATCTGTGCAATAACGTCCGTTGCTTTGGATGCAATACTTAAAGAAAACATTTCATTTGTTGTTTGTCTACTAGGTACCTGCATGGATTGTCTAGTTCCTCTTTGGTGATTTTGATGAAGGGTAGCACAGGTTTCTCCACAAAGGACCCAAAGCCCAGTCGGAATTTACTGGTAAGCTTGGCCATCTCCTTGGAGAGAGTGGACCCCAGGTCCTTGATCATGTTCAAGTCATCATACATGGATGCAGAGAGGTCCATGAGGTAGTAAAGATCCACTGGGTAGTCCACTGTTTGTTGGACTTTGATTTGAAATGTTACCTCACTGTCTGAAAACAGCGTAGAAAATGTATGTATATAAAGAAAGAATTTACACACAAATATCACCTGATTGCACATCCAAACCACAGCATCAACTAATGTCAAGTGTATGTAACAAGGATTCTATTACACTGTTGTATTGGAGTACACGCTACATAAAGTCAATTGCTAGAGTGTAAATGATGTAACTAATTATGAAACAAATAACAAACACACATTTGTCAGTGGTTAGATGTCACGTATGTGGGTTAACCTACCTGGCCGCAATTTAACTGACATCCTCTGAGGTGCTATGTGGGTAAGGTTGCCGTCACCGGCTTTTCCTAAAGAGTCATTCAACTGAACCTCCATGCTAGAGACGGGAAACTCCATAAAGCTGCCCAAGCATCCTTTCTCCTGTAGAACCTCTGGCGTGTCGCATCGCCCGCTTACTGAGAACGTTTCTGTAAAGTTCTGTCAAATTGAAAGCAGATTGATCGTTTACCTTGTTTACCGACTAGCCTTTATTTTACGTTGTGCAGAAAATGTTTACGTTTTATTGGGAAAGAATGAATCAGGTCAATGCAAAGACTGTTGTACTACCTCTTGCGTGCACCAAGCACACTGAGGGCCCAGCTGAAGACAACGGTCACAAGTCACTGCGCTCCCAACTGAACACGTCCCTATACCCGAAAGCGACACATGCAAGACAGCCGTGGTCAAGACGCGTGTTTTTTCAGTCTCACAACTACAGTTTCTCACGAACAAGCAAACCAAAACGCAAACCCAATAGATCAGATGACATGTGGTTTATTTAGCCAACGGTTCCACATAGTCTGAACGTGTCAAAACATGTTAAGTAGTAAGCATGTGGATTTCTTACAATAACTACCATTCATCCGAAAATTCTTAAAAATCAAGAAGCCACACTAATGCCGTGAAATACTTCATAAAGCCAATAGGTAACACTCTCATAAGTATACTGGTGATTGCTCTTACCTTCGGTAGTTCGGTGGCAGTATTGTAGAATAAAGCCCAGAAGAACCAGTACAATACCCATTAGTCCTTACAGTTGCAGCTGCGAAGGGAAAACAGTAAGAAAAACACTTTTCAATCGTGTTGCATCCGAGGTACTCTGAATATCTATTCTAAATGGTCCTTTTGATAACCTCGGCACTATGGAACCAACTGTCTCACTTGGAAAGAAACGCAAGTGGCTGCGCAGACATACTTACCTGCCCAACCTTTTATGTTCACTTCCGGACAGGTGAGAGCATGAGTGCAGAATACTTTTGCGTCCTAAGGTGCGCACAGGGGGTGGGGTAGGATCTACTGTATACCACATATAAATTAACTTGTGTGTCATAACTTCAAATAAAAGTGTATACATTACAAAATATTTCTATGCTTACAGGGAATGTTTATTGATCATATGAAATGTTGTCCAACTAGTGAAACTCCTTCAAGCGTTTACTTGAACTAAAGCGTTTACTTGAACTAAACTCACGCATGTTAAGTGTAGACGAATGGGCTTGGCTATTATCGACGCAACTGATCACTCATTAACGTAGCCTGCATCTCATTGTTCACATTAATAGTCGTTAATCATTTTTGCGTAAGCGTATGTATACATTAGAACATTAAAAACTATTTGTTAAATTAGGTATAAATAATTGCAATGTAATTGTGTCTGTCTTTTAACTGTCAACGAGTTACCGTCACATTGACAGAGAGAGAGACAGAGAGAGAGAGAGAGAGAGAGAGAGAGAGAGAGAGAGACATACACACACACAGAGTGAGAGAGAGACAGAGAAAGACACACACGCACCCACACACACACACACACACACACACACACACAGATAGAGAGAGAGAGATAGAAAAAGAATGAGAGAGAGAGACAGACACACAGCGAGAGAGAGAGAGAGAGAGAGAGAGAGAGAGACACACACACACACACACACACACACACACACACACATACAGAGAGAGAGAGACACACACACACACTCACAGAGAGAGAGAGAGAGACAGACACACACTCACTCAGAGAGAGAGAGACACACACACACTCACAGAGAGAGAGAGAGAGAAAGAGAGAGAGAGAGAGAGAGAGCCAGAGAGACACACAGACATACACACACAATGCAGTGGCAACCCAGATACCTAGTTATTTTAAGTCTTCAAAGCCAGAAAGTCGTTTTGGTGTGGTTAGACTGCAGCCACAGAGTGCTTAGGCGAAGTGTAGGCTACATTGACAGCTATTCAATGTGGAAGAAAAATAGCAGAACTGCCAGCTAAAAATCAATTGTGAGATGTGGAAGATCCTTTGAGTAAGTGCGTAATTACATTTTTTTCTCTTTTAAAGACTCTCTGGTCTTTGTCTTTATAGAAATGACTTGGTTTGGTATATATGCCTTCTTCATTGCTATGATTTATTAAAGATCCACGTAAAAGCATCATTTTTATTTGCTGTCTTTTTCTCTCTATGTCTTTATAGTCATGTCTAACCCAATGCAATTTATAAACAGCCTATGGAAGCATATTGTTTTACACTTGAATTAAAGGTTAATCAGAGATAAATACATATTATTGCTTTACTTACAGAGGCATATAAAACTATAACCTGAGGCATATCAATCTATGAACAGGTGCGTGGAAGCGAGTGTGACCAAGGAGGCAACGCCTGCCTTCATAGACCGTGAGTCAGTCATGTCTCCTTCTACACCCTCGGGAAAACTCGAGGTCCTTGTTAATGGTTAACACGAAGGAACCTAAAGTACATCTGCACAAGCAGTCAAATTAAACTCAGTTTTCAGTAACCGGAACATATGTAATGATTAACATCCGTAGCAATTTAAGCTGATATCAGTGACACATTGAAAACATGCTGCTTTTAAAGTGGTGCAGTTTTTATAATAATCACATACATTTTACTAATGTAATGTATTGTTTACAGTTGTGTTTGTAATCAGTGCCTTCTGGCATGGCATTTGTCTACTTGCAATACAGAAAGAGAGAGAGAGAGAGGGAGAGAGAGAGAGAGAGAGAGAGAGAGAGAGAGATAGAAAGAAATACTGTAGAGAAAGATAGTCAGACAGTGAGCGAGAGAGAGAGAGAGATGAAGAAAAAAGAACAGGTGAGTGAGAGAAAGAAGAAAGAAAGAATGAATGAAAGGAAAGATGGAGTGGTGAGTGAGTACAGCAGGCTTATCAGGAACAGGTGGTATGTTGTGGCAGCTGTGGCATCCGATTCCTGTATTATAATTGATTCCCCAGGAACATGTATCCATAGGCCATAGGAAGTCTGGGGGCGGCGGGGGGGGGGGGGGGGGGCGGCGGGGGGGGGGGGGGGGGATATATTCACTCTACTACTAAAATAGACTATGCCCCCACCCTTTAATGTCAGACAGGTGCAGTCTTCCCCAGGTCAAATTCCATCCTGTGCTATTGTTTGTTTTGATCAAGAGCTCGTCTCCACACCTTGCCTCTGTTCTGTTTTGGCATCTTTTATGTTCTCCCTTCTCCGCCGTTGTCCAACATCCATGACATTTCTCCTCTTTCATTTGTCTTTATTCATCGTATTCTCTTCTCCCTCTCTTGACCTACTTTCTCCATCGATCTATTCTCACAATCAGACACAATCTGCCTCTATATTGCACGGTGTCATCACCCAAATCACACCGCATAATTACACTTTTAGAAAGATTATAAAAGATGGTGGCGTTGTAACCTGGTTCTCTCGTCGTGTTGCATCATCTGTTTCGTGTAGCTGTCCTGCGATGCCTCACGCCTTCACGCCTATAGACTCACCTGACTGATAAATGTTTGAATGAGGACCCAAAACGTATGTCATTTTAAATGCTTTGTTTTTCTATCACCATTCACAAAGCCATTGATAATCCTCTCATGTGTCACTTTTCACTTTGAATTCACCGTTTGAGATGCCTAGACTAACCTCTCTTCAGTTAAAGCATTGAATGAACGTGCATTCCTGCCATTGCAATGAGGCCAAATGCAGTGGGCTTTCAGTAGAGGCTGCTGTGAAAGGTCCACAGCTGTAAGCTTTGGGTTGTATGTCTCTGTTCAGATGTCCATTCAGCATTACAACATTGCGTAGCATGTGTGTCCATTGGCCTCCCGCAGGCATGTGTGTGTGTGTGTGTGTGTGTGTGTGTTTCCATGTGAAATCAATTTCCTCCTCCGCAAGATGTACGTACATTGACACGGAAAACAGATCCCCAGCTAGTGGGAATCCCTTGAATGTTTTTTCTTCCACACACACTCACACACACACACTCACACACACACACACACACACACACACACACACACACACACACACACACACACACACACACACACACACACACACACACACACACACACACAAACATAAATCATTGAATTAAACAGGATACTCTACCATGCGCACTGGTGAGTTATGCTGCTTACTTTTCCCACACAGCCAGTCATTTATGCTAGAGCCCAGTGTCGCCATGACAGCCATGACTCTGAGCTGACTTCCATGATCTCTGAGATGCAAGATTAAAACAGACTCAGGCACACATAACTGGACAAACACACAAACACACATACACACATACACACAAAAACACATACACACATACACACTCACCGGCAGAGCCCTCCTCCGATACCATGCTGTCCCTGCCGTTTCTCTTGGTGCCTTGATCAAAAAACAAAGATGCCTCCCACCACCACCACCACCTCCACCACCACCTCCCTTATCTATTCCCCCAACACCACCGCTCCACACCGGTACAAAAAAAAGCCTGTCAGCCCTCCGCTGTCCTCTCGTCCCTACCCTCTAGGCGTAGCATGTGTGTCCATTGGCCTCGCGCAGAGTAACAGTAGACCTGATGTAGCACACGACTTTATGAAGCATGACACTCAAACGCACACACACACACACACACACACACACACACACACACACACACACACACACAAAGACGCACACACACAGCGCCCTCGCTCTCTTTCTCTCTCTCTCCCTCCAGCCCACAGTTCGCCCACCACCGGCGCAGCCACGCGGCTTCTCCCCTCCTCCTCCCTCTTCTCGCCGGGGCTTTGAATGATGGCAGCAACTGCTGGCTCTCTGCCCAAGTCCCAGTGCCCCCTTCATTACTGAGAGAGATCGAGAGAAAGAGAGGGAGGGAGGGAGAGAGGGAGGGAGGGAGAAGGAGGGAGGGTTTGAGAGATAGAGAGAGTGAGGACGAAGGGGTGAGATTGACAGGCCAAGTGTGCATGTGTGTAGTAGCATTGGAGAGCGTCTGGGTTGCCGTGGCTATGACCATGCGGAAGGGAGAGAGAGAGAGACAGGGGAAGTGATTCTATTCAGTCTGGTCTGGTCTGTGTATCGCTTTGTCAGGTGCTAAGGGAAATTTTGTACGTGTGTGTGTTTTTTGTGTCACTTCTCATGTCATCGGTTAGTTTACGTCAGTGCTACGTCTGAGTGTCTACTGTGTCTGTGAATGTCATGGTTAGCATGACCTAAGGTCAGGCTTTTTTTCCACGAGTGGAGGAGGATTCGATTCAAAACTGAAAGTCTGTGACATTTCTACTGTCCTTTCCTCTCCTGCTTTAATAACGTACGTAGGTGTGAGTGAGAGGGAGAGAGAGAGAGAGAGAGAGAGAGAAGGAGGGAGAAAATAAGAAAGGCAAAAAGAGAGAGAAGACAGAGAGAGACAGCGCATTTCATGAAAGATTGTGATTGCGAACACTGTCATATATCACATTTATCTTGTTGTGTCACCTTAGCAGAACCATGCATCTACCAGTCTGTCTGCTAGTTTTAATGCTAATCCCCACTTGGATGTATGTCTGTTAAACCCAGGTGAGACTTCCTCCACAGCGCTGTCTCACTGCTGTTTTCAGATCCATATAACTAACCCCAGTCTTGTGACTCTTTGATTCTCAGTACAAAAGTGACATTTTTGTCATCCGGGTGGTGGGGGGACATTCGCAGCGGCCACGGGGGGAACTAAGGAGGCTTTGTTTGAGGGAGCGCCTGCCTGAATTCCACTCGAAATGAATAAGCAGCCAACCAACCCACCCTCCCTTCTTCTTCCCAGATGCCCACTCAGATTTGGGTGCTCGGATTCTCTGAATCTACCCCCACCCTACCGCAACCCCCCCCCCCCATCCTGCTCCGGCCCACGCTGCGCCCACCCTGACCTTGACACTTCCACTGGGACTGATGCCATGTGTCCCTCTCAGCTGTGGAGACTTAGAGAGAGACAGAGCGATAAAGTGAGCGATAGAGTGAATAAGACCGGCAGAGAGATATCAGTGTCATACACTCACAGAAATGACAAAGGGGACTTTACTTTAAGGAAGTTCACTGTAAATAGGTGTGTGTATGTCTGTATAATGTCAACACATCCGACGCTGTGTGCATATATACTTTCTTCCTTTCTTTATTGTTTCTACGTCTTTCTTGGGTCCCACCATGAATACATTGATCAATTTTATTCTCGTTCCTCAGTATGCTTCCATATCAATGCTTTGGCAGCATGCTGGCCACGATCCAGGCCAATGAAGGAATTTGAACTCGAGTGAACGAGAGAAAAACAATGGCTGTTTGCGGTTTATCCATTTATTGATATAAATGTCAAATTTAACCAAAGAATGCAAGCGAATGTTGAGAGGACGACCTCATGTGTACTCCTGGATTATGTCGATGGCCTGTTAAATGAAAACCATTCCAAAACAGGATTTGACTGAGAAAGATTCATACTGTTAACGGGGCACGTAAATGTGTGTAGGAATGATATAGAGTATGTCATCTTGTTTCACAGGACTAATTCTCCGAAGACAAAGCTTGGAAAATTAAATATATTGGACTATGATGTGTGTGCGAGAGAGAGAGAGAAAGAGAGAGAGAGAGAGAGATTTTAAACGAAAGAGAGGTAGAACGACATTGGCATATGTTAGTATGTGTATGTACAACATGTGTGTGTGTGTGTGTGTGTGTGTGTGTGTGTGTGTGTGTGTGTGTGTGTGTGTGTGTGTGTGTGTTCCTCTCATGTTCAAATGGCATGGTGTTGAGTGGTATATGACAGGAATGACTGACTGTCAGAGAATGTTACTAGGGAGGGGTAATCTCTCTTTTACACACACACACACTCACTGGTTTGATTCTCTTTATAGTGACTGACACACACACACACACACACACACACACACACACACACACACACACACACACACACACACACACACACACACACACACGGTGCCACCATGTCTGTGGCATCATCTTTTCGGGACCTCTGGGCTTTGTAGATATCCCCATGCAGGCTGATATTACAAAGGCAAAATAAGGAGGCCCTTGGTGAAGTTAAGATGTGTGAATTCTCTCATTAGACCTCTAAGTCTCCTCCATACAGGCTGTCTAAAAATATGTCTAGGAGATCTACTTTAAAAAGATTAAGGGCACAATGTCAGGCAGTGGAGAAATGCCTTTTAAATATCCATCTGTTAGAGGTGTTGAGTGCCCTGCATAGATCAGAGCAGGCTGCTGAATTTATTGCACCCTCTAATGGTCATTTTTCAATTTGCGACAAGAGGTAGTTGTAATTTGTCAAATGATGTATTTGAATATGAAGCTGATACACATACTGTCGGGTAAAAAAAAATGAGTTTGATCCTTCGAGCTCTAAGAAAGACAGTGAACCCCCACCTGTTTGTTGTGGGCAGTCTTGGAGCTCTGTATAGCTGCCATCATCTTCAGGGGACAATGGTGAGACCTCCACATAGACTGTGCTGTAAATAATGTAGAGAAGTGCTGTGTTGATGTGATCCATTTTGCTATTTTTAATGCATTCCAGAATCTGACTGTGACACTGCTGTTGTGACCGGTGCTCACATACAGGCCAGAGGACATTTGATGGAATGAACTGTAAAACCCTTTAAGCTCTCCAGGGGGGACTAACCCTGAAACAGACAATATGATGAGAAGCAGCAGAGAGGAGAGGCGGAACATAAAAACTGATACAGTAATAATGGATGAAAAAACTTCTATGGACACTCATGGAGTCCTTAGCTACAGACCTTAACCTGTTCGAATGGTCTTGTACTCTATAAAGTCTTGTGTGTTTTTGACACAACTGGGCATATGTGAAATAAAAACATATTTCTGAGAAACTGTACAGCAAAGTACCTTTGAAGGTTGCAGTGTCAGTAAGTGTCAGTGACTGAAACATGTATTCTCGATTCCTCCTCATGAAAAGAAAGAGCATCAAAATCACTCTGCTCTGAGTCTCATCTCTGCTGATATATAATATAATCTGGCATTACTGATCACACAACACTAGTCTTTGCCTCAAAGTGCCTGCAAGAGCTTAGCGCCCTCTTCCTTGAGTAAAGAAAGACAAATTAATGTAATCATTTTTTTTTTAAATGACAGAAAATGTACCTTCTTCCAATGGCAATGCAATGTTTCCTTTAGTTACTAAAAATAACTTAAAGAAATAGAAAGAAATGAAAGAGTAATTGTGGCGTGTGCCCCAAGTTTTACATACAACTGTGCGTGTGTGTGTGTGTGTGTGTGTGTGTGTGTGTGTGTGGCTCCATCATTCCCACCTCTGGATGGCCTGGCCAAGCCCAGGTGCTGGGGATCCTGGGAGGGGAAGCATCCCAGCGGTGACTGCAGCTGCATTGGATTAGACGCCTCCTCCGAAACCCAAATCTGCTGGAGAGACCATTAATGCGGCATGTTCCCAGGACACTCACACATACACACACACACACACACACACACACACACACACTTCCGCCTCCTCCTTCCACCTCTATTGTCATTGGCCTCACTGACAAACACACACACACACACACCCTTCCCTGTCATATTAACACCAAGATATTCATATATTTAAATGTGTTTATATCCACCGACAGAAAATGCCTCTGTTGCCCTGTGAGTAGGTTATGACTCAACTCTACACAACTGCACGGAAATAAGAGGCTTGGAACAGAATGAGGTTCAATTTTATTTCAAAAAGGTTTTGACAGAGGAAATGATGACAGGATATATATTTTTTAATCTACTGGGTGATATTTAAATTAAGATAAAAAAAAGAAACATTTCGGCAGTAAGAAACAATGCAAAAATAACAAAGCTGTTTCCTTGGATTGAACATAATTATGACTGGCACATTTGTGTGTAAAAACAACAAAATAAAATAAAAAAGGATTTACTCTGTATTTGATCTTATAGACATCTCTATGAAATTCTCTCACTTTTTGCATCTGTCTGTACAAAAGATCACCTCATAAATTATTATTACTTTATTTTCCCACCACTTAATGTGACTGTTTTCTTGAGGGGTTGACGTTCTGGTTTAGGAGGAATTCACTGACAAAAATGTCCACTGCTTGATCGCCATGACGACAGTTTGCTTTGGTTACTGGGAAAATGGCCGCCCCCGTAAACAAGACGGATCTACGTAAGGAGGGCAGACATTTATCTGAATGTAACACACCATTATCCATTTATTCAACTCTCCCTCTTCATGTCATTCCACAGAATTCAGCACATATCTCCAATGGCAAGCGGAAGCAATGACTAGGTAGACCAGGTCAAGCACCTCCAATGCATAGGCATCCACAGCTTTCTTACCAATTACCATCAGCTAGACCACATTACAAAAAAAGTCTAAAAACAAGACGCTTCCTCAGAGAAGAGGTGGAAGAGAAGGAGGAGGACAAAAAGGAAGGAAGAGGAAGAAGAAGAGGTTTCCTGTAGTGTAGTGTCCAGCTCCTGAGCTGGACCTGTGCTCTGTGAGAAGGATTTTGGGGTGGGGGGGAGGGGAGGACTGAACCTGCATGCCCCCCCCACCCAACACACCCCACCCAAACCACAGAGCTCATGCAACTCTGAGGTAGTTCACCGGCCTTGCAGACCGTAACATCAAAAACAACCACTCCACACTATCTCCTTCTCCACAATATATATAGTTCATTGATTCGATCAAATGGAAGGGTCTGAATTGGTCATGAGTAAAGTCCAAGCAAGTTTGTCTTGGTATAGCTATAAAACAGCGGTTTCCTACTTTTTTATTTGCCTTATCCTAATATAACTGTTCCATTTTTGTGTTACAAAACTGAAAAGAAAAATGTCATTTATCATGAATTAGGACTTTTTTCTGACTATATCTTCACGGTTGAAGATTGAATCATGTAGCATTATGTAAGCTAGACTGAGAAAGTGTCTTTCTTTACTGCATCTGTGGAGAGACTGAACTGAGCCTAAATGCTAGGGAACAAAAAAAGGCACAATATCCAAACTACACGCTAGTCCAGCCCTTCAGACTTCCAACATATTTACAGGACAAACTATGAGAGGGACAGCCGACAGGGAAAAAAATAACGCAAAAAAAAATCTACCTCTAGGTGTCAAGGACACACAATTGGATTCCACACAGTGACTATCTGTTCTAACTCTTCAGTAAGGTCTATCATTTGACGGTCTTTGGTAATATTCAGTTCTCCTGTGTGAAATCAATATCCCTTCAGAAAAAAGGAGGCTTTCAGCAACTCTCCCTCTGATAAAATGTCAAATTAGTGTCTCCACCTATTCCTAGCTAAGGAGGAGAGCGGAGACATTTTGGAAACTATCAATGCTTAAAATGTTACTAAAAGTCCAGTTCTATGCTGTGAAAATGTTACTGGAAGTCAGTCCAGTTCTATGTTGTGAAAATGTTAATAAAAGTCAAGTTCTATGCTGTGCAAAACAGCCAGGAACACACAGTACAGACTGAAAGATGACACAGTGACAGCAAGCCAAGTGTGGGATTCAATTTGCCTTTCCGTTCAGGAACCTGTCACCAATGTTCATTTCATGCCATGCCTAAGTGACTGACTGCAGATCAGGATGGAACCAGTTTAGGAGACTCTGGAAGCCGGCTCTCTGCGTGCCTAAAAGGCAGCATCTGCCACTGAGCCCTTTTGATGGGGCAATCATGTGTTAACCTATCCAACTCCCAAGTCCCTACACCTGATCGGAAATAGGAGGCCATTGGTGATGGTTGATTCAATCTGTTGTGTTCAGCCAGGCTGAGACAGACTGTGAATCAGGTGTGTGTGTGACTGGTCAAGGCCAGAAGGAGGCCAACCTGCAGTCCTGAGAACAGAAAAAAACTGTATTCTGAGGGAGATTTCAACTGTTCACTGGTTTTTGTCCTTCTGTCTTTTTGCAGGCGCAGTGTGTGATTTCTGTTGTCGGAAAAATATATATGCCTATACAGGCCTCCTTCTGCGTTTCAGATGCGTTTTTGCATTTCTTACACTTTTTTTCTAACACATGATGAAAACAAATGCAAAAAATAAACAAACAAACAAACAAACAAACAAAAAAGCAAAAACCCTTAGGTAAAAAAATGCTAATGTAAAAAAAGCAAAAACCCTGCCTGAAACAAAGAAGAAGAACACATAGAAAGAATAGGAATATTAACAAACATTTACATTTGCCTTGATGTAAACACATTCTTTTCACCTTCAACAACAAAAACCACATACTGCCTGTATTTTTGTTTTGTTTTTTTTAACCACACTGGTAGCTCTCCATCTTGTTTTCCTTTCCACTTTGTGAGAGAAGAAATTCCTTGTCAAACATTGCTCTTTATGTCTGGGCAACACAATGTCAAGAAGCACAGTCCTAAAAACATCAGAGGCTAAACAAAATATAGGATTGTATGTAATTGTCAACAAAAATAAAAACAGGTGCAGAAAAAAAAATTGAACCACAAGGAAAGTATTGCTAAACCGTTAAGACTATTGGGAGCTGGGCCATTCTGGGCAAGAGGTCATTTCATACATGCCCTGTTAGCCACAGAGAACTTTCCGTTTTGTTGGAAAGCAGTGGAAGTCATGGAGGAAAACTCAAACGATGCAGTTTAGCCGCTAACGCACATTGGCATTCAGCAGCTAAGGTGCTGGATTGAATTAACGCCTGTATTGCATTTAATCACAGAGTTAGAAATAAACATTTGCACGAACCTTCTTGCTAACCGCTACGCCAACCCCCCCCCTCCCCTCCCCAAGACTAAAATCATCTCCTGTGTGAAATATAAAATCTCTTTTCTCATATACCCTCTCCCCACCATGCTGAGCCAACCCCCCTCCCCCCCCCCCACAACAACCTTTGAACCCTGCCCCCACACCACCCACCCAAGAGACAACAACTTTTCACCTAAAACTACAACATCACATCAGACTTAGAAGGCAAAGATTTGAAGGAAGCTCAAACAGCGGCACATTCAAACACACACAAAAGTACACACACACACACACGCGCACGCACACACACACACACACACACACACACACACACACACACAGTGCATCCTAGTACAAAACTAGCTAGGTTTTTGGGTGGGAAGAAATAAGAAAAAAAAAATCATTTCACTCAAATCACTGCATGCGAATGTCAGCCCCATAACCACAGCAAGGGAAAGCAATGGAGCTGGGGGGGGTGGGACATTTTAATTTTTTTTGCTATTTTTTGTGTTATTATGTTTACATTTATTTGGAACAGCACACGTGCCTTGCTCATTTTAAAACCAATCAAAGAAAGAGTTCAAGAGGGCAGTCTGTGAAGGAAAAGCATCAAACCTGGTCTTCACTCTCACACTCCAGTCACAGGGTGTTTCTGTCGCAAGAAAAAAAAATGGCCGTGCCCCTGTGTACACGCTTGTGTCCTTATAAAAGAGGTTGAACATTTGTAATTTCTTTCTTTAACAAAATAAAACTTTGTCCCGGTTGTCTTTGTCAACCCTTAACTGCAAGAGCTGCACTGCCACCCAAAGTCCAAAGGAGTTTTTCTGACGTCACTTCCGTTTTCATTTGAGTCCTTCCCTGGAAAGAGGTATGGTGTGATGTCACATCCTCCCGGAGAGAGCTTGTTTGTTTCCATGGAAACAATGTTATTTTCGTCCCCACTCCTTGAACACTGTTCCCTAAGAAGAGAGAGGGAACATTTTCAGCTGAGGATCGAAAATGGATGCATTACGCTTTATTGAGTGTTATAACCAGTTAGTAAATACCTTATTACTACTTGCTGTGTTGATAACTGTATGTTGAATGATCACTGGATGATTCAATGGGGTTTGTATTGTCCTGAGAAGGAACAAAAGACAAATGTTTTAAATGATCTTTCCTGAGTAGTGATGGATGAAGCTTATTGTTTGTACAGTGTATCAATAAGCACAGACATATCACACACTGCTACGCAATGACCAACATCATCAACAGTTTTTTGGGCTCTTGACTTGTGCCACTTGTGCCACTGAGCTAGATCATCTTTTCATCATTCCAATCCCCCCTCAAAATTAATATGAATGAATATGACTATACAGCTCTGAGGAACGTTTCACCAAAAACTGAAATTGCTAGCTGTTTCCATGTATTGTCTGAAGGCCAATACATCAGTAAACATGAAGATCTAAACTAAAACTCAAGGCTCTCTTTATCCAATGTGACAATCCAGCATCTGGTATGCTCTGTCATTATTGTTTGCGTGGGTAACTACTTAGACACCAACCGAGGACCTTGTGGTTAAAACGGCATGCGATACAAAGCACACTCTTTAGAATCTTGGAATCACTGAAGAGTGCGTGGACATTTAATTTCAGTTGTCAGTTTTTTTCTTTTTTTACCCAGCACCTGTGCTGCTAGTCCCCCTGCGCGCTGGTGCACTCACCTCCACGGGCACGGCGGAGGCAGGGATGTGTGTGTACTGGAGGTTGTAGGCACCCTGCATGCCGGAGTTGGCAGGGATGAACTGAGAGAGAGAGAGAGAGAGAGCAAGAGAGAGAGGGAGAGAAAGAGCGAGAGAGAAAGAGCGAGAGAGAGAGAAAGAAAGAAAGAGAGAGAGAGGGAGAAAGAGAGAGAGAGAAAGAGCAAGAGAGAGAAAGAGCAAGAGAGAGAGAGAAAGAGCAAGAGAGAGAGAGGGAGAAAGAAAGAGAGAGAAAGAGCAAGAGAGAGAGAGAAAGAGCAAAGGAGAGAGAGAGAAACAGCAAAAGAGAGAGAGGGAGAAAGAGCGAGAGAGAAAGAGCGAGAGAGAGAGAGGGAGAAAGAGAGAGAGAGCAAGAGAGAGAGGGAGAGAGAGAAAGAGCAAGAGAGAGAGAGAAAGAGCAAGAGAGAGAGAGGGAGAAAGAGAGAGAGAGGGAGAAAGAGAGAGAGAGCAAGAGAGAGAGGGAGAGAGAGAAAGAGCAAAAGAGAGAGAGAGAAAGAGCAAGAGAGAGAGAGGGAGAAAGAAAGAGAGAGAAAGAGCAAGAGAGAGAGAGAAAGAGCAAAGGAGAGAGAGAGAAACAGCAAAAGAGAGAGAGGGAGAAAGAGCAAGAGAGAGAGAGAAAGAGCAAAAGAGAGAGCAAGGGAGAAACAACACCCCGGGTTAACACTGAGGTGAGCTGGGAAGAGAACAGATGCAGCTTTCACATAGGAGAAAAAAAGGTGGCTGTGATGTTGAGTCTGAACAGATAAACATTGAGAGACACTGAATAACAATTCTTCCACTGATAAAAGGTTGGATTGGAAAGGGGCTAGAAACTCACACAGAATAAAATCTAAAATGTATGTCCAAAATCTAAAAACGTCCATTTGAAACAACAATTCTGCTACTCAAGATGTATGTGCCAAAATCAGATTTTTTTTTTTTGTAGACTGATACAAATTCACCAATGACTGGGGTCTTGGGAATGAATGACAGTGTGTTCTACGTTTTATTTAAATGTCATACAGACACAAAGGCCAAAGATCACTGTGCCTCAGTTCAGTTTACGTGCTGGGATTTTCAGTTGCAGCATTTGCATTTAGTAAAATTAACTATCTGGATTTTTTTTCACTTATATACTCTTTCCTGGGACATTTTTATGGTCAAAGGTTATTTGTGAAACCCTTTGGAGCATGATGAATTGCCAGGTTTATGTTTATGTGAGGCTTATATAAACAAATCTCCCCAGAACCTAAGGCTTATGAAAATAACCTTTTTCTTGTGAAGAATTTTACATGGACAACAGTTCTAAACTGAAACAGATAAACAACACCAATGTCCTTACAATTCCATAAAATATACCTTCCCCACCTGCTTTGTCTATTAAAAGCTCTTTAACTAGAAACCTCTTAAGATTCTCATAATTTCACCGTCAGTTGTTGATATGAGGCAGCCTTTCATAAATGTCCCCAGAACCTGATTGCCAATCTTCTCACTAGTCCCTGATTTTTTTTTTTATTTCTGTTCCGTAACAAATACAAGTTCTACCATGAAGACAACCCAAAGAACACCATTTATGTAAGTGAGTTAATACTGATGGTGCTCTAGCAGTCTTGGCGAAGGCTTTGTAGCTAACGCCGAGAGATACAGTTCTGCACAGGGCAGCCAGAGGCAGGACTCAGCAGCAGCAGCAGCAGGAGGAGGAGGAGAGGGAGAGGAAGAGGAAGAGGAGCAGGTGTGGGGGAGACTCACTGCTGCCGTATTGCCCAGAGACATATGCCCCATCTGCTGTGCGAGAGGAGCCATGATGGAGGAGGACTGCATTGCCATGGCGTGCTCCATAGAGGGCGACAAAATCCCTCCCTGCAGGACAAGGATACACAGTGGGAAAGAGAGAGAGAGAGATCGAGAGAGAGAGAGAGAGAGAGAAAGAAAGAGAGAGAGGGAGAAATAGGAAGGGATAGAGAAGTGACGAGACAAAATGGTGAGGGAGAGAGACAAGTAGAGTGCAATAAAGAGGGAGAGAGGGAGGAAAGCAAAAGGATGACAGGAATGAGATGATACAGAAATAAGGCTCAGGATTATATCATCAAAATATTCACTTAGTTATTTATTCTTGCTTATGCAAATGGACTGATACCGGCAGTAGGTATCAAAAGCCTTGGGGCTGATCCATAGCCTAAATGCAAAACACACAGACAGACAGTAGTCTACAGAGGACTAGAGGGCCATATGAAAATGGGCCTGGCTTTAAAAGGCTGTATTTCCCTATCGGAGCAGGGCAGAGACACGAGGCTTCTCTCCTCACCACCATCTGTGTAGGAAATGCAGATGGCACCAGCCCCCATCCACACACACACACACACACCCACAAATACACATACACACTCTCTCTGTCTCTCTCTCTCTCTCTCTCTCTCTCTCAGCTGTGGGCGTTTCCCATTCCCTGCTCCCCACCCCCAACTCAACACACATCCAGTAAAGTGTGCAATCAAGCATGCACACACTCTCACACACACACACACACACACACACACACACACACACACACACACACACACACACACACACACACACACACACACACACACACACACACACACACACACACACACACAGCCACACACACACACACACACGAACATCTATGAGTAATCTCCAGGATGGCGGCTATTGCTCTGGTCTCATTCCACACAGTCACACCCTAAGAACGTAGAACCGGAGGAGATGAAAGCAGAGCTGTGAGCCTGTGGTCACTGTGTCAGCAGAGAGAGGAAGAGAAAAAGAGAGAGGGAGAGAGAGGGTGAGAGAGAGAGCGCAAGAGAGAAGGGAGAGAGAAGAGAGTGACAGGGAGGAGAGGATTATTTTCTTACCGGGTGCTGCATGATGTAAGGCTGATGCGTCATCCAGGGAGGATTCTGCACCTATAATCACACACACACACACACACACACACACACACACACACACACACACACACACACACACACACACACACACACACACACACACACCACACACCACACACCACACACACCACACACACCACCCCAAGTTAAAGCTCGGTCATGTCAATCAAGTAAGTAGTTTCCATCCAGACCCAAGCCGATCACCTGTAGTAAGGAGGCCTTGTCCCTGATTTTGAGTATGTAATTGGTAAGAAGCAGAGAATGTCTGTCTCTGTAATGCCTCTAAGGGCTTCACAATGAGGCTTGCTTACAGAGAGCCCTTGGGAATTCTTGTCTATATTAAGACATGTTTTTTTGTGCAGATCTCTAATGCAGGGTTTAAATACTGTCGCTTTAAACCAAGAAGGACTGGTTGACAAAGACAGATATTGTTCACAGGAATGATCATGTGGTACAGATGATCTCCAGAGATACTTGATACTCTTCATGGGCCCCCTTGCACTATTCATAAGCGTGGAGCGATGATTTAAAAAAAAAAAAAAAAAATACTGGTCTCCCCAAAATCATATGCTAGGCCTGAGGACAGGCACTGGCAAACGAAAATGAAATATGCACGGCTTTGTGGGATAAGACGGAATCAGGTTGTGGTTTGAAGCCATGCACATTCACTATAAATTCTAGAGCAATTTAGGCAAGGCCAGTTTATTGATAAAGCACAATTCATACACATTGGACATTTAAAGCTCTTTACTAAGGAGCAGATGAAAGAACATCGGGAAAAAAAAGAAAGATTTGAAAAGGTAGAGTGCATTGAAACAGTTCAAATAACCAGTAAAATAAAAGATGTAAAAGGAAAGAACGAGTCTGTGAACAGCTAGGATTTAAGTCTAGATTTGAAACTGACTACAGTTGGAGCACATTTGATGACATCAGGAAGTTGGTTTTAGAGCCGAGCAGCATGACAGCTAAAAGCTGCTTCACCATGTTCTGGCACAGTTCTGACAATAGCTATACCAACACATTTCTATCTAGTGATCTGAGAGCAGGTGTGTACTGTTTTTTTGGTGCTGTCCCATTTAGTGATTTATAAACAAGCAGCAGTGCTTTAAAGTCAATTATGTGCCCTGCTGGAAGACAGAGTAAGGACTTAATTAGAGTAATGTGGTCACAGTTCTTTTGGCTATTGTAAGAACCCCAGCAGCTGAATTTTGTACAAGCTGAAGCTGTTTGAAAAGACCTGTGAAAAGACCATTGCAACAGTCAACCCTGCTTGAAATAAAAGCATGAATGAGGTTTTTTTTTTTTTTTTTTGTCTTTGTTTTTGAGGTGGTAAAGGGCTGATTTAGTTATTGCTGCACATCAATTGAAGGTTTTTAGAAATGTCCATTTAATGTCAGGATAAGTACCAATCCTAAATCTCTCCTCATTTTCCCCCAAACAAGATTATTTCAGTTTTGTCCTTATTCAGGTGAAGGAAATTTTAAGCATCCAGCAGATAATTTGGTCAATACACTGACAAAGTGATTCTAAGGGACCAATGTCGTTAGGTGAGAGGGCTATGTAAATGTGAGTGTCATCAGCATAGCTATAATTAGAAATTGTATTGTCTTTAATGATTGTGTCCAAGTGGGAGAATATAAAGTTGAATAAGGCCCTAAGATTGACCCCTGGGGGACACCACAGGTCACGAATGTTTGTGTTGAGGTCCAATAACACTAGGACTAATGCCTGAATCAGTATTAAGGCTCATTACATCTAAAACCTTAATGAGAACTGTTTCAGTGCTGTGATTAGCACAGAAGCCTGACTGAAACTCATCAAAATACCCATTAATGAAGGTGGCTAGTTGATTAAACTACTTTTTCAGTGATTTTGCTAACAAATGGAAGATTGGATACGGGCCGGTTATAATTCAGTATGGAAGCATATAGATTATTCTTTTTCAGTACGGCCTTTATAACAGCTGTTTTCGGGGACTTAGGGAATGTGCCAGGCAGCAGTGATACATTTACAATTTTAAGCACATCTGCTGCTACGACCAGAAAAACAGATTTGACAGATTCAGAGCAAATCTGCCAAATTAATGATTGCCATTACTTTTGAAGAGCAGCAATGACAACACAAATGGACAAGCTCAGATGTTGCCTATGTAAATACCAGTTTGAAGTTTCATTCCGTTACAGTGATACAGTTTACTGGTGTGTGTATGTACTCTCTATCTATCAATTTTTCTCTCACTATCTATCAATTTCTCTCTCTCTCTCTCTTTCATTCCCTCTCTCTCTCTCTCTGCGTGCACACGTGTATGTATATATGTGTGTACACGTGTATATGTGTGTGTGTATGAGAGAGAGAAAGAGAGCGAGAGAGAGAGAGAGAGAGAGAAAGAGAGAGAAAAAGCATGGGTCCATGTGTGGGTGTAGGGGGGGAAGTGACTGGAATGTCCTTTGGCATCTCATCTGTATTCTTTCTCTACCTTCAGTTTCTCGGTTCCCATAAAAAAAAGGGGCTCGATCAGCAAAAAGTTCCCCAGTACTAATGAACAATGTTGCCCGAGTGAACAATATGAAGCAGATCTACAAAGTCACCTGCATGTTTGGTCCCAAAAACTGTCCTTGCGGATGACAAGTCTAATAATAACCACACATTAGTAAGGAGTGACCTATACCAGTAATGGGCTACACTTTACCAATGACTGATGGCAAAATAATCATATGAAACTGAATGCAGAATAATCTGGGACAAATGGTCCTACTGTTCTCAAGAGATCAGCAGGGGAGGTGAATGAAAGATGAAAGAAGGGAGGGAGGGAAGAGGAGGAAGGGAGGAGGAGGAGGAGGAGGAGGAGGAAGGCTGCTGGCTTACCTGGTATGTGGAGACAGGAAGGTTGTAGGGAGTAACAGTCTGTGGCATCAGCCTGCCGCCCATGTTGTAGTGTTGAGGGTAGTACCTACACAGAAAGATAGGGAGAGAGAGATAGATAGGAGGAGAGAGTGAGACAGAGAGCGAGAGCGCGCGAGAGAGAGAGAGACAGGGAGATCAACATTAGACTTTGTCTCACCACTGCAGTGTTCAGCATTAGTTATAAGGAAAGCCCATGGAGAGAGATGCTGAGGTAGCGTGACTTACCCATTCTGCATGGTGGCAGTGGTCGGGTCATACGTCAAGGTCATACCACTCTGATAGGGTCAGAGAACACTCACAATCAGAATGCATGAAGGACAAGTCCACAAACACACCCACCCATATTTAGACACAACTGCGCACACACACACACACACACACACACACACACACACACACACACACACACACACACACACTCCCACACACACGATTATCTGTGTGTGCTAATGACATCATCCTTCCTCACACTATTAGTCACACTTACTGCTATATTTAATATACGTTTTTTTTAACACTATGGTAATCAACTTCCTTCCCTGTAGGTCATTGATGATGACAGTCACTTTTACCAAGAGAAGCTCATGCGCGCCCACACACTCTGAAACACGGTCATGTGAAATTCGCTGTAAATGCAATCCTTCTTTAGCTAAATCAATTTCCAACACACAGTACCCATGCACCTGTATGGCAGCGGTAGTAGAGACACAGTCACATGCACACACCCACACACACACGCACACGCACACACCCACACCCACACCCACACCCACGCACACGCACACGCACACGCACACACACACACACACACCCACACACACACACACACACACACACACACACACACACACACACAAGTGCAAGTAGAAGGCTAGACTCACCAGTCTCCCCTCAGCCTCCCGAGACCATGTCTTCCCGTTGGGTGTGTATCTGCCCTGAGACATTCGCTTCTTTTGACCCCCATCTGCAAACTTACACAGCAGGGGCTCTGGGGAACCTGCATAGAGACAGAAAGAGACAGAAAGAGACAGAAAGAGAGAGAGAGAGAGAGAGAGAGAGAGAGAGTGACAGAGAGAGAAAATGAATGAATGAATGAATTAATTAATGCATCAATTAATGAACTAATTAATCTGCAGCACAGGTGATTTTCACAGCATTAATTTACAACATCATTTCATGATAATTAAAGTCCCTTATAACAATAATTTACAACACACACACACACACACACACACACACACACACACACACACACACACACACACACACACACACACACACACACACACACACACACACACACACACACACACACACACACACACATTAATAGAACATTCAGACGCAGGATATTAAAATGAGGAAACAGAAGAAGGAAGTTGCAACCTGCAGTTAATTTTAAATGATGGCAGAAGTCATGCAACTGATTGTTACTTTATTTTGAGTGCAGGGTTTGATTTGTATCCTGAGCAATGCTGACAGATAAACTCAAAGCCATCAGTGACTAAAGCTCCATGTCCTTCCCTGGACCAGCAGCGGTTCATTATGCTAAATCCACCTCCTTGTTTCTTTAAGGGAGTGTATGAGTGTGCTTCACTGTTGTTGTTGATCATATAGCTGTTGAGTCTGACAAAGTGTGAGCCATCTATTCTTAGCGGACGCGTGCACACAAACACACACACACACACACACACACACACACACACACACACACACACAGAGAGACACACACACACACACACACACACACACACACACACACACACACACAGAGACACAAACACACACACACACACTAACCCAAGGAAGAGTGGGGGAGGGGCTGTGATAACCATGCCAATTGAACCATGGGAGACTTTGGCTCTTACCCATGATGCCTGCTGTCTTGATGAACTTGCCGTTGAGCTGGGAGATGACGGCGTCGCACTTCTCCGTCGACTCCATCCTGAGTAGAAGACAGAATACAGGAAATAATTACACTACTTCCTGACTGCGCACACACACACACACACACAAACACACACACACAGTGATTACATGCACACATCACAACATATACACACACAGTTCCCATGATCACAGATGTGGTTATATTCATCAACATCAATTACATGCACAAACACATAAATATCAACTTCACAATTGGAGATGCCAACACCCATAGTAAACAGTCACAATTTCATACATACATGTGCCACATGCATATGAACATATGGCAAGTCACACACACACACACACACCACACACACACACACACACACACACACACACACACACACACACACACACACACACACACACACACACACACACACACCTGGCAAAGCCCACTCCACGGCTGACTCCGTGTGTGTCTCTGAGGATGCGTGTGGACACCACATGGCCGAAGGGCTTGAGCAGGCTCTCCAGCTCCTGCTCGTCCACAGACATGGGCAGGTTTGACAGGTAGAGGTTGGTGGGGTCCTGTTCCTGCTGCTGCGGATGGAGATGGAAATGGGGGACCAATACAAACAAATCATAAAGACATAAATTACAGGCATAGACAGTGAATCGCCTGCTGTGCATATTTCAGGTCCACTGGAAGAATTTGCTAATCAGCACATCCTGGAGGCAGTTCTAATGAGCAGAGGACACGTGTGTGTGTGTGTGTGTGTGTGTGTGTGTGTGTGTGTGGGAGTGTGTGTGTGTGTGTGTGTGTGTGTGTGTATGTGTGTGTGTGTGTGTGTGTGTGTGTATGTGTGTGTGTGTGTGTTTCTCTGTTTGTGTCTGTGTATGTTTATGCATATATGTGTGTGTGTGTGTGTGTGTGTGTGTGTGTGGATTCTCATATGGATTCAAAACCTGTATTCTCAGAAGATGGATTTTTCTCCACACATCCAGTAAATATGGAACCATTTGTTGAATCATTGTGATTAATTAAATGTCTGGCTCATGTGCAATGTGTAAGCAAACTTCAAATCCAACTCCAACTCCATCTGTTACACATTTCAAGATCCTGTAACCCCTGACAGTAGGGTCATACTTTACACAGGAAAACTCTTATGAGTGAATGAACTTTCCGTGCGACAGTTCATATATTCAGTGGGAGGACACTTCCTGTTTACAACTGCTGAACGAAGACTCGAAAAGTATTGAAAAAGAAAAGGTTCCTAGATCAGCTGAAGGAAATTCTGTGATTATTTACAATACAACCCCAATGATGTGCACATGCAATTCCGACATAATGTTGAATTTTAACAGACAAATAATAGAAATGACTTCTGTTCCCTCACTTGAGGCTTCTTGTGTTGTCAGCTTATTTTCAGGGTTAATCTGAGCCATCACATGACCTTCCTACATTCTATTTTCTATGGAGGTTGGTATCCATGGAGATGAAGCTGTGATTTGCATAGCACCCTTGATTGGTTCTCAATGATGTATGCACCACTCCTGGGCTTTTCTAATGAGATCAGCAAAATGAGCCGAACGAGTCTATTTCTCAGAGGACAACTGTTCATTACCACACCAGAGTACACACCAGAGAACACACACACACACCACACACACACACACACACACACACACACAAACACAGAAACACACACACAGCACACATGCTCCAGGGAGATGGCTGGGAAGGGGTGTGTTGAAGTGTGCTGTGTAATGTGCTGACAGGCGGTTGAGTCGGTGAAGGAAAATGAGAGCAAGGGAATCTCCAGTGAATGGTCCACCCATAACCAGCACACTGCGGCCAAAGGTTGACGAGGCCTTGCTAGGCGAGATGGACTGCAGTGCTTGACTAGCTCATAGAGCCAGGCCAGTTCCTCTGATAGCATTTGAGATCTGAGGGTAAATAAATGCTCAAGTTCTGCTATAAATGGGCAACCCACCACAGGCTTAAATGTATTAGGAACATGAACTCAGTGGATTTATTCTCTTCACAATAACAGTGTTAGTTTCACCCACAGCTATGAGCCTATCTCCACCTATTGCATGCTTTTAAATAATGCTGTGGGGCAAGGTTCTGGGTGTGGGCAAGGGGCTGTGGCGGGGTGGGGGGGCTGAGAAGTCTATGAGTCTCATGACGTGGAGATGTACCAAAGGGTTGACTCTACGTCAGAATTGGCCTTGCATCAGCTTTGCAAGGTTCAGGATGATTCAAACCATAGATGATGCGATGAGCCACTTTTAACCCACAAAATGCAGATTTTGATCAAAATATGCATTAAGTCAATATTAACACCAGCATAGACATGTTTCATCACAGTTCAGTCATATTTAGCTTATAGCTCAATTTTGTTTTAGAAACACATAAAATTATAAATAATCCAACATGACTTCTACATATTTATACATTGAAATGTTATTGTGTACTTCATTATAGAACCTGGTAAAAAGCATTCTGCCTAAGAGGGATTGTTGTTTCTCAACAGCTACAATGAATCAATGGATTTCACTGCATCTATAACAGGGCTAATCTGTAAATTCAGTTTTCTGCCCGTTAATATTCAAAAAAGCCTCGGACACATGAAACTGGAATGCCAGTATTCAGTGGCAAAGAGGAAAAGAAGAATGATGCCTGCAGAACACACCACTGACATACTGAACTCCACTTTAAATCAATGCACACCAGCAGCAAAATTGACAAATCAAAGGAATCTGGCAGTGTGCCACGGGCTTGATGGTGATAAGCGTGTGATACCTTTGCCATCTGTGCCTGGACTCCGCTGGTCTTCAGTGCGGAGACGGCTTTCTGCGCAGACCCCGGACTGTCGAAGTCCACAAACCCATAACCTGTTATGGGGAGCAGGCATTACTAACAGGGCGTGGACAATCCTCTTTGGCAGACATACTTATTATTGAGGAAAAAGAGTTTTATTCGGATTAATAAACACAATATTTCAGCTACTCCCGACTCAGCTCATTATCCAGCATTTTCACCATTGTATCAATACAGAACTTGGAAAAATTAGATCGACGCATTATTAAAACATTTGGTTTTGTAATACCGAAATGTACTGAAAAACTATCACAAACCTTTGCATTTGTTTGTCGTCTTGTCAAGGATTGCTTTCGTGGACACAATTTTGCCATACCTGCGTACAGAGAGAAGATACAAGCATTGTTGAAAGGCTGGTAGCCGCTAACTGAGTATGTTTACAGGTGTTGAGTAACATGAAAGCCTATGTGTGGAGCCGTGAGGCCCACTCCACCTTTCCTGACAGCAGTGCCAGAGGGGGGGTGGGGGGGGGGGGGGGTGAGAAAGGCTAACCGGCCCCCAGAAACATTCCTACCACTTGAACAAAAGCAAGTCCACTATTTTATGGCCGTTTTCCTTTAAAAACTATTGGAGCATTGAATGCATAAAGATGGTGTGTGTTTCTTCAGCTGACAACACAATGTCTTATTTGAAGACTGAGAAGAGAAACCAGATGCTTGTAAAACGTCTTTCATCTTTATGTTTAAGATCACCAAGCAGAAAGTGTGTGTGTGGGGGGGGGCGTACCAACACAAAATGTCTGCTTTACTCAGTTAATAATGTTTGTTGAAAACCATCGGTGTTCCACAATTTTGAAGAACATTGAGAAGTGTTGTTTGAAATGCTGATTGGTTTGATTGGTCGCCCTGCTTGATAGCAACCAGCCACAATCAGAACACATTTTCATTCATATGATTTATACTTGCCACCATCACCACAATTCTGGGTCACTGGTAAAAAAACCACAATAACAAAATCTACATTAGCACACTTATATCAAATACAGCTTGCACGCTTTTTTGGGGAAAAAAACTGTGATTTTTTTTTTATGCAGGATGATACATTTTAAATTATATTGTGTAATAACCTTTTGCCTTCGAGAGTGAGCAAAGTGTGAGAAGCTCACTACCTTCAGAGGTCAGATGCTTTATTCCTTCTTTAAGGATTATAGATGACATCCATCCAAGTGGAACAAAAAAAAAACAAGAGTCTGAACGAATGATCTGAACAGAGAACTTTGTAGCGCCATCAATCAAGTTGTTCTGACCTGCACCGGCAGGGCTTGTTATTAGGGCTGCTCCCTCATGGCACCGAGAGGAGAGGGAGGTGTTTGGAGCTCAACTTACACACACACACACTCTCCCACATTTCACCTTGGCTGAGAAGTAGCTGTCAGAGGAGAAAAATGGCCAGAGCTTGCAGGGGGAGGAAAATTCCTCCATTATCAACAGAATGTAGATGCTGACAGACCTGACAGAGAAGGTGGGAGTGTGTGTGTGTGTGTGTGTGTGTGTGTTACTGTGTGTGTGTGTGTGGCTGTGTGTGTGTGTGTGTGTGTGTGTGTGTGTGTGTGTGTGTGCACATGCTCTTCCTCATGAAGTCAGGGATGGTCTGGCGAAAAATAGGTTAAAGAACTGTTTCCTACGTGTGTGCCTGCTGGTATGGGTGTGGGGGTATGGGTGTATATGTTTGCGTGTGTGTGTGTTTCCTCCCGCTAGATTTGATTTATCTGCGACCTTTCTTATGGGAAAAAAGGTACATTCTAGAAGGCAATGTGACATGTCTGGCAGCTGACAGAGATTTATATTTTCCATCAGGCTTCTGATGAATGCTACCATTGCATCGCATTCCACTGACATTTCCACAACCCTCTCCTTTTCACTCCCTGTGAGAGAATTTCATTTCTAAGCCGGCAAAATAAATCTGACACATTCTTCTTGAGATATCAGTTTAGATTCAGCGTGGTGTAGAGCAAGAGATTGAACACGTAATCAAACCCTTGCTTTCAGAGCCAGGCAAGAATAAACAACAGTCTGAGGAATATTATGTGAAGCATGGAAACGGAAACATAGAAGGCACTCAGTGACATTTCACAGATGTGTCATGTGACTCCTTGGCAAGGAGGCCCCACTGGTGACCTTGGCCTTGACCCCAAGAGATGCACTTCCTGCCTGCAAAACACAATTCCTGGCCAGAATACCAAACAGACAGGGATCATTTAGATTGCGGAATTTCTGGAAAAATCTGGATTTTTGGAAGCGTGTTGTGTGCTTACCAAGTTTCCTTTTCCAGATAAAATCCAACATGCTTCAGAACAAGTCAAGGGCTTTTAAACTCAATCAAAATATGTGGGTTGTCTTTCCAAGCCAAGGGCTTCTACCCTCACCGTCGTACTACCAATTTGAAGAGGAATGTTATCTTCCAGCAGAAAAGTAGAGTAGAAAAGTAAAACAAGGTGAAACAATCATCCCCTGGCCAGCTACCCATCCCCGGCAGTGCACTAAGCCAAGCCCATTATGTCAACATTGTCCCAAACACAGGTGAGCTGGCCTACAATTTGCGATGATTTAAAGAGATATTTCTGGAACCTAGGCCAGTGCCAACGGAAGTAGCCACCAGATAGGTCCCCCTGTAATTGCCTCCCTGAATGTCACCATTCCATAAAAATGTGAAATCTGAAAGCCTGTTAAGCCCAAGGCTCAGCCTGATTCAATATGCCTCTCTTGTTACTTCAGTGACCTCAACTAAACCTTCAGCCAGGAAAGCAGCCAAGGGGATTATGGCTATTTGCTAACTGCCTCTAAAGAATCAATTTCAAGAACTGCCAGGACGATGGCTTTGTTCCCACACGCAGAGTGGGATGAGAGAACATACAATGCGGACAGGGTGGAGGGAGGGATCGGGAGAACACGAAGGGGGTTTATTCCATGCCTTCGATCTTTGTCAGCGTATGGTGGGCTTTTATGCCAACCTAGAGATAGCTATAAATACAGACTGCAAATCTGTACATTAGTCATGCCACATTACAGTGGCCCAGTTCATGCTGAATTAGTGGCATTTTCAGTCTCATTGATAATTGTGATCAGATGAATGAATCCCTGATTTAGATACCTTGTTGATTGGATTTAAGATTGGATTTTTTTTATAGCTAGTTTGATATCTCTAATTGTCAATGGATAAAATGTCAAAGCAACAAACAGCTACAAATGAAACAAATATCCCTTCTTCTCATGAAGGGAGATTCTCTGCACTAGTGAAATAACTCCACTATAACCATACTCTTCTGATTGGTGTGGGTTTGGAAAGGTGGCTAAACACAAACAGCTGCCGTTACCGATGGCAACCCGGTTGAGTGCCTCCCCTTGTGTGCCTGTCACGGTGCCGGGGGGGAAAATCACACACAAGAGGGAAAACACAGAAACGACAATCACCACATTCAGCTGACAGCTCTGGGGAAGTCCCTGTCCCTGGCAAAAGCCATAGCCCTGCGCACCAAGGCTCTCTTTCTCTCTCTCTCTCTCTCTCTCTCTCTCTCTCTCTCTCGCTCTCTCTCTCTGTGTGTCTGTGTGTGTCTGTGTGTGTCTGTGTGTGTCTGTGTGTGTCTGTGTGTGTCTGTGTGTGTCTCTGTGTGTCTCTGTGTGTCTCTGTGTGTCTCTGTGTGTCTCTGTGTGTCTCTGTGTGTCTCTGTGTGTCTCTGTGTGTCTCTGTGTGTCTCTGTGTGTCTGTGTGTCTGTGTGTCTATGCTTCCGTGCGTCTGTGCGTCTCTGCGTCTGTGTAAGTATGAAAGAGAGAGAGGATGTGTGTGTACGCCTCACCTACCCTTAACACCTCTCTCAGCTATGGCAGCTTCCACTGGCTGCTTTCAGACTTGCTGGCAAGTAATTGTACCAAGGACCTGGGGTTACATCTAGTCAGGTAGTTAGTTAAATGTGGTTGAAAGAATGGCTTTAGTGTTAGACAATGAAAGTGTACTTAGACAAGCAACACCTGTAGCCAGCTTCAATTAAGCATGCTCTTGTTAATTCCAGTTGAGCATCAAACATTGTGGTTTAATATTTGTGTGTCCAAGGGGGTTGTTTACGACTAAACTTATTGTCATGGCATGTTAAAGGCTCTTCTACAAAGACAAGCCAAAGAACTCTAACTGGTACACTTTGTCTAAATGTGCATTGTTGTAGTACTTTAGTAACACTGGCCTCCCTAGACGAGTGCAGGGCTGGTTGGTGCCATACTCACGGCTGACAGAGCTTGACCAGGTCGAGGTCGGTGGTGGACGGTGGTAAGCCACGGATATACAGGTTGGTCTTGCTGAGCTGCTCCCATCCTGTGGTGCTGCTGCTGCTGCTACTGCTGTTGCCGTTGGTGCTTGGGCTGGGTGGAGCCATGGGGTGGGTCGTCATGGCAGTAGGCTGGCAATGGGGGAAGGTTAAAAGGTTGTCACATCTGCATTATCAATAGTGCAGCCTATGATTCATATTTTGAATAAATGCCTGGGGTTGGTCATTTTGACAACAAAGGGATCAGTTGTCACTCACTGAGAACCCATATGTTAGTATTCGGCATTGGCCATTTGAAATATTTGGAACTCTTTTGTTTCAGCGCAATATAAATACAAATGCACTGTTCAATACAAAAAAGTTCTCAGATGTGAACAATCTTTAAATTAAGTATAAAGAGAACATACAGACTGAGCTCAGGAACATTCTTGAGTTCTTGTTAATAGGTACCCTTAGAAGGACAGGCCCTATCCACCTGCACAAACAAGCCACTTCTGCAACACAGATGAGCCATTCCTACTTTCACAGTAAGTAACCTGACAAAACCTGAAAAAAAAACCTTATCACCTGCCACAATTTAAAGGCACTGGGAACCAAAATCAATCCTTCTATCCCTTAAATGACCATGGCATTTGTGCCAAAACAAGCATGTCCATCAATTATATTTTCCAGTGAAGTTCCCCCCCCCCGCCTACACACTCTCTGCACTGAATGTGTACTGCCTTTTAAACATGAAGGGCCGACCCCCCCTTCCAGATCCGTCACAATGAGCCGTTCTTGTCCCGACCTGCAAATCACCTCTCTTATCTCACAGCTCTATTTCCCTAAGGGCCTGTCTGAAAGCTTACACCCCCCTCTAGCTCTCCCTCAAACATAGCCAGGCCTCCATCTCTCTCTCACTCCTCTTTCCATCTCTCTCACTCCTCTTTCCATCTCTCTCACTCCTCTTTCCATCTCTCTCTCTTCTCATCTCTCTCTCTCTCACTCTCTCTCTCTCCCTCTCTCGCCTCCATATGCACTCAGTTTCCAAACTGTTGTTTTCCTTTCCAGGCAACACAATGAAGCCACTGGAGAGATCCAGTGGCAAGAGATCCAGCCTTGGATGCCACAGCAAACCTTTCCTCTCCCTAAGCAGGAGCGATGGGAAGCATCCTCATAGTATTCTCTCCCTTCTTTTGGGAATACGGAAAGGAAACAGAGCCATGAAGTAGAGTAGTGCCCTTACTTAGACATGGAGAAGAGTAGTGCCCCTACTAAGACATGGAGTACAGTAGTGCCCCTACTAAGACATGGAGTAGAGTAATGTGCCTACTAAGACATGGAGTACAGTAGTGTGCCTACTAAGACATGGAGTAGATTAGTGCGCCTACTAGGACATGGAGTAGAGTAGTGTGCCTACTAAGACATGGAGTAGAGTAGTGTGCTTACTAAGACATGGAGTAGAGTAGTGTGCCTACTAAGACATGGAGTAGAGTAGTGCGCCTACTAAGACATGAAGTAGAGTAGTGCGCCTACTAAGACATGGAGGAGAGTAGTGTGCCTACTAAGACGCTTGAACCAAAGAACTCCAAACAGAGAGTATGAATCTATAGTATTGAAGCCAGATTAGGGCTGTGGTTCTATTACTAATGTAATAGGGGTGTCAGGAATGAGCACAAACAATGCGTTTCTCCATCAAAGTGATTCTGAGTAGTCTGGGGTGGGACTCCATTGGGTATAGACAGGACAAGGGGCTGGGGCTGGGGTGGGGGTAGGGTTGTCATGTGACTAGGTGAGGTAGGCCGCCCGGGACAGCGGAAGTGGGGGCCTCTCACCCACCACATGTGCTCCATCACGGAGCCTGACCACAGCCCACAGCGCTGAATCACTTCCTTCCTGTGACTCATTCATTAAAACAGTGTCCATTCCACACAGCACTCTCATTACAAACAAAATGGCCACGACGAAAAAGCACCAATACTACCTACAAATAAAACAGAACAAAAAAAAACACCTCCTGACTATTCACACCAAACGTAATTACAGAAACACACCATCACCTACTAAAAAACGAAATAGCGACTACTACTCATAAGGTCTGAAAGCTTGTGGAAACTGTGAAGGTGTAACTAATCAGCTGTGGGATGGTAGGATGTAGGAGTTAGATTTGCATGATGTGAAACACTGTACACAATGAAGATGAAGAGAAATTCTGATGGCTCTAATGTCAAAGGTGGCAATTCAAGCAAACAGCAAAGCAAGCTTTGAAGGCACCTGGTGAAGGTTCTGTGGATCCTAACAAGGAGCCATATGCGCTTTGACATACTGACCTACTTCTCCAGAAGTAACCCTCTCCCTGACACACACATGCACAAACACATACATATACACACACACACACACACACACACACACACACACATGCACAAACACATACACACACACACACACACACACACACACACACAGAAGAGAAGTGAGCATAGCCACACATCATCTCTCTCTCTCTTTCTCTCTCTCTCTCTCTCTCACACACACACACACACACAAACACACACACACACACACACACACATGCACAAACACATAAATACACACAGAAGAGAAGTGAGCATAGCCACACATCATCTCTCTCTCTCTTTCTCTCTCTCTCTCTCTTTCTCTCTCTCACACACACACACACACACACACACACACACACACACACACACACACACACACACACACACACACACATACACAAACACACAGACTCAGATGAGCATGGACCGGCGCATGCACACACACGCACACACACACACACACACACACATACACACACACACACACACACACACACACTCAGGTGAGCATGGACGCACGCATGCACACACACACACATTTGGGAAACACAAACAAAATCCCTTGCTAACTCATATGGAAACACACACATACACACACACTCAAGTAAACACAGACAGACACCCACTCTCACTCCCATTCGTTCCAGCCTGTCATGTCATCAGGCTGTGGCTGAGAGGACACACACACTTGCTGGAAACTATGAAGTCAATCCACCTCCTTGTTTCAAAAAGGCACTCATCCTCCCCACACCCTCCATCTTTCTGTGGCAGTTAGTTAGAGGCTAAATCATTGTAACACATCTTTGTTTATTAGAAAAATCCTCCATTTCAAAGCTTTGATTCCTTACAGGACCAGGTAGAGGCATGAGCTAATCCTGCTGCTGAACCCTGGTATTTTAGGTGCCGGATATAACTAAAGGCTGACGAGCATGTCAAGTTGTTTTCCTCTGAGAGAGTGTCGAGATCTAGAACCATTTCCAACACCAGGTGGAACATATACATCAGTCATTTTGAGGATGCATGATTCGGGTGTCTTAATAATTCCTCTTGATGGGACGGCTACAAGAGCCCCATTTATTCCTGTGTCGCATCAACCAGTGCTCTCAAAGGGACCAAAGCAGAGGACCACATCTGGGTATTTTTCCTCAGGGTGGCTGTGAGTGTATGTGTGTGTGTGTGTGTGTGTGTGTGTGTGTGTGGAGGGGGGGGGGGGTATATTTCCTGAACATGGAGTAATTCAAAGAGTTGGAGACAAAGGAGCTATTGATTCCACAGCGAGTGAATGAATGTTAAAACTTGGAAGGTAGCCACAGGCCAAACTTAAAGGTCATGGCAGACGAATCTGACCACAAACCAAAGGAGTTTCAAAACGACAGTGAGGGGGCAGTCACCTCTTCCGAAATACTCTGCTTTAACACCCAGTGTGGGCAGAACTCTGCTAGAATAAAAGGCTATTTGGCTTGTTCCCAAAGGAGGGTCCTCAAAGGTTCTCTTTGGAATGCTTTTCAGCCCTAAAGAGTAATTTCAACCTAGCAAGGGATTCGGCAAGAGTTTTTGTGTGAAAAAGGTTCAGTGTATCTATTTTGAGGATCAATCTTTTATCGCCCCTGTTAAAGATGTCTCGCCAGTGGTGTATTGCAATGAAGTGGGTATACCAAAGGCTTGTACAAGGGTTCTTCAAAGAACCTTCATTTTTAAGGTGCTTCTGTGAGGATAAGCAAAGAATCCCAAGTGACAGAATGGAATGAGAGAGAGAGAGAAAGGAAGGAAGGGAGGGAGGGAGGGGGAGAGAAAGAAAAAAAGTGTAAAGCAGAGAGTAAAAAGGAAACTGAAGAGTGCAAAAGTAGCTAAATACAAATATAAAAAGGGTGGGACAGATTGATTTAAGAAAAAAGAAAAAACGGTTTAAAAATGAGTGTTAGAGGGAGAGAATGCAGGGAGAGAAAGAGGGAAGGAGGAGGGAAGAAGAGAAGGAAAGATCGGATTGAATCTCGAGGCCATCTCTCATGCGTTGGCGTACCCCCTGAAACTGCGCAGCTATGGGGAGCAGTCATCTCTGGCCATATGGTTTGTGTAAACTGTGAAATCGCAAGGCCACATTAACCTCTGCAAGCCAGTATCCCACACAGACGAGAGGGAACTCAGGGGAAATGTAAGGGAGGCGCCGTCATTCAGGAATCTCTCTGTCATAAGTCAGAACTTCCCATTTTTTTTTTTTTGTCAGGCATATTAGAGCATTTTTTCTCTTCATAAAATAACGCTAACCCTCCCCCACCTTTAAAAACACACAAACAGACATGTGAACATGGAGTTAGGACAGAGGTGGTTTAAGAAAAAGAAATATTCCTGAAGATTTAGAAGGTTCTTGTGCCAATCCAGCCTGTCTGACTGAACTGGGTATTAGCAACAATTTAGTAAATGCCTGGATGATTTTTTTAATATATATATATATATATATATATATATATACAGATATTTCTTGAGGTTAATGCTCATCACCAACTAAATGTAAAAATCTACGCTTTCAGTGCTAATAACTTCACTTAATCTACTCACTGCCATTTCATAATGCCTAGAAATGAGCTACAGTATCATATAGCG
Organism: Sprattus sprattus; assembly: GCF_963457725.1. Taxonomy (NCBI): domain Eukaryota; kingdom Metazoa; phylum Chordata; class Actinopteri; order Clupeiformes; family Clupeidae; genus Sprattus; species Sprattus sprattus. The sequence goes on along the minus strand of NC_137922.1, from coordinate 11,912,702 downwards.
GCCGTCATTAAGCTGCAACTCCCCCTCTCTTCCTCTCTCTGGCCACACCCCTGGATGCTCTGACCCTGAGTACTACCACAATGGCAGCTCATGAATATGCATGAAAGCCCCAGCTTTCCACCGCTCTGAGCATCCTGCGACCCCATCCTTCCATTGGGACACCAAACCTGACTCAAATTCCCTATTAAAATAGCAAAGGCAAATCCCTGATATCTGCTGATGTCATTGTTATCGACAAAGTGTAAAGTGGCAGCTGGATAGGAAATGACAGGGCATTTTTAGCTAACACCAAACAACCCCCCTTACAGCCGAACTGAGATGACATTGCCTAAATAAAACATCACATGTAGCGTGGGTCATACATGTTGACAGGATACAGATTCAGCCCGAAAGGAGGTGAAGGGATTTGTAAATACGAAGGGATGTAGATAGAAACAGGCAGGAAGGGAGCGTTCAGTAATTCAAAACATTTGAAGAGGATTCCTGTTTTATCTGTATCAGCACAGCCCGGGGCAGGGACGTTAATTCACTTATAGACCGGATGTTAAACGTGATATGGTCGTAGGTTACAGTATCTCGTGTGCATTGCAAAGCTGTAGCCTGTGATCTCATGTGAAGTGAACGGGAACTGTGTGCTCATCTGTAACCAAATATACATCCGTCGTTTCGGAAAGGAGTAGCCTATGATAAGCCGTTTTTCCCATCTTGGCTATCTCCCATCATTATCACGACAAAGGTCATCCAGGCTGTGTAGCGTTCAGGACTCACTGCCTACATGAATGCATCAACCAACCTCCAATGTAACATCGGCGATATCCACCGACTATTAATCTCAGACTAATTTTAAAATAGGCCTAATACAAAAACACATTAGCTACGCTTTTTAAATAGCTTTCAATTGAATGCCATCAGCCATCTGAAGAAAACGAAGGTACAAATGCTAGCATTGGATTAGTTTACGCGGACCTCTCGGTGTCAGCCAACTGAGGCTGCTATAGGCTACACTGGTTAGTGAGAATATATTTTCCTAACACGGTAAATTACCATTACAATCTCTACTCGATACAAATACGCAGACAATAATGCCAGCAACGATAAATATAACTCGTAATGTAATCAAGTTTGCGATATACAGATGATCTCTTTGCAATGTTATTATGTTGACCTACCTGCTTACGATACGGAGTCCTCATCGGGTTGGCAGTGTTGGCGAAGATCATTTTTAATTCCTTTGGTTTTCGATACTCGGGTCGAGGATGCCAGAAAAGTATTCAGGGTAAATATCTTACAGTCGATGTGTATCCCGGGTTTCTTTACAGCTCACAAATTATCCACATAGCACACGGTTTGTATGGAGGCTTGATTCGCCTTCAGCAATGTAAAATGTTAAATCTCTAAATAATACCAGTGAAAGGTAAACTTCAACACTAAAAGATGTCCAAGGTTTATTCCACCTTGGGTTGACTAACCAGTTTCAGGAACCCGCCCGGTTCATTGATCTGCGTCCTGTGGCCCGCAGCATAGACCCACCTACTGTGGAGCAAACCATTCGTCCGTAAAATGTTTGGGAAAACGTAATCCTTATCATATAGTATGAGAGCAACCACGATAACATGTCTGTAAAGTGCCATGAGCCTAACATTTGTTTAGCATAACGACTTGATTATTCTTAACAGTTCGATTAAGGGACACTCAAAATAACTGACAATAATAAAAACGCTCCGCACTATCCCCCTAAAAAGCAGTTTTGGTTTAGTCTGGCATGCATACCACACATTCCATAAACCAACCATCACATCCCATCTGCAGTACCCGGCAGGAGAAATATGCAAGAACCCGCAGGGGTTGTCCCAACCGGAATATATCCTAGTTATTCATTGATCTGATCAGACTTCACAAATGTATTGGAATTCACAACGAATGAAACAGTCTCTCTACATTGCACGCTTCTGATATCTCGACGTGGATTTCCTCTCTTTTCTTGAATAATTGGCAGAACAAATAATCTTGTTAGCATTGTCATGTTGCCTATCACGTTAAACCACCAGATCAAAACAGTGTCTCGGGGGAATTTAATTCGCATGGAGAAGGCGTCAACCCAATTAGACCGAATCAACATGCGCCCCGTGGATATCTGTATTCACATGGAAATATCCTTTTTCGTATTGATTCACAGCTTATAAAGTCTGTCAGAGAGCAACGCACGAATTTCATGCAAACCGCTTTCCCCCAGGACACATATAGGCTACCTAATTGAACAACTCTGTGAAGGCCACATATTGCTCTCTTCTGGCAATAACATACAGTCTCGCACAGTACCACAGAGTTCTTCATTATTCAACTTCAGATATATTAAGTCATCAAAAGGCTCAGTGTCAAGGCTCGTTACAGTCAACAGAAGAGGTATCCATTTTAACTCCAGTCAATATAGACATCTGTACTATCAGGTATAACTGACCTCTTGTTCCAGTGTGACTAGACTTGTGGAAAAGATACAGTTACAACAGCTGTGTGGACTACTACAGTATGGATGTGTGGAGAAGATTGTTTATTTTTTTTTTTTTGGAAAGTATTGCATTGGATATGGTTATCAACAGCCTGACTGGCATATCAGCACTTACCATTTATAACAATCTGCAACATCCATACTCGAACCAACTTGAACCAATACAAAGCACACACACATACACACAACAAAAACACTGTATGCAGCAACTGTTTAAAAAGAATTCCCGTCGGATTTGGTGGATGATTCTAGCACTGATCTTTGCCTTTCTAACTGGACAGTGTCAGGGTTGTGCGGGGCTGTCAGCCTGATCACATCCTCCCCTCCAGCCAGCCACTGAGCACGTGCAGCACTCACACTCAAGCTCAGCACTGGTCAGTTAGTAGGGCAGCGGTGGTCACAAGCCGGAAGGGAACAGGGCAAAAGGGCAGTGAAGCCAGAGCCAGAGGACATGTAGACACTGGAGTCGGACATGTGTACTGTTAAAAACAACTCGTATGGATTCTTTGTGGAATAACAACGTTTTGAGTTAGGAAACCTCTAGTTTGGGTGCATTTGGCTTCATGTTAATATTTTACTTAATTTTAGTTGTAAAGGAGCCTTTACTTGCCTGTCACTCTGTGTCAACATCCGGACTCTACATGGAGTAGGTTCCACACAGGACCATTAGCGTTTTAAAGAACCCCAATGAGAACCTCTTGATCTGTCAGAATGTAGGATCTGGTAGAGGAGCAGAGGATCTTAGGGCTTAGAATAAATCTCTCTCTGCTGCTGCTTGCTAGCTTTACTCAATTACACCCCCACCCCACCCCACAGCCCAGCACATCCTGCTGCATGCTTTCACTTCAGCCGATTAAACAGATTTCATTCACTTGATGTAATTAATAAGGTTTAATTACATGAGCAGAGAGTGGGATGCCTGTGTTTGCTTCCGTTGTTGCTCTTCCCATTAAGAGCTACTCTCTAGTAAAAAGAAATGTACTCCTTAGGAACATGTAGTGGCACATGTATTAATTATCCTCTCTGGAGTAGCTCTTGTTTGAGTGCTTTATAGGATTAGAATGTCCCAAAAAAGCTACAAGCTAAAATGTAATTGTCAGAATGAATACAGAGGAAAAGGCGTTTCAAATTGCTAACAGCAAATTGTTTTGCACTGTTGCACTGATTTGCACTGTTGTATTGTTTTGTGTTGTGATGTATATATGTGTAATATGTGTAATCACACTGAGAGCCACTGCACCAAGACAAATTCCTTGTTTGTGCAAACTAACTTGGCCAATAAAAGCTGATTCTGATTCTGGAAAGAAAAGACAGTAGAATCAGAATCAGAATCACATTTATTGGCCAAGTAAGTTTGCACAAACAAGGAATTTGACTCCGGGTAAAGTGGCTCTCATCACAATACAACACAACAGCACAACATAAGGCATTTAAATGTCCATTTACGTCATGGTAAAGGACTCAGAAAAGACACGCAGAAACATATTCAATAGAGCCAACACTAGCATTTAAAAAGATACATTTAAAAAAATACGCTGAAGGAATTCAATTAGCAAATGTTAATTACTTCGAGGGTCTGATTATGAAGGCTTCATTTGTTCAAATTGATCCTTGACGCTATTGGCTGAGTGGCACTTCACAATACAAGTAATTGACGGTGACAAAGATTAGTTCATTGTCATGAAAAGAGGAATTCACTGGAATTTAAAAAAAAAAGAGCTATAACAGTAGCTCTCCTCTGAGGCTACAATGGGTATGACAGATCTGGCCGATTGCAGGCTAAGCTGGAATGAAAACAAGCCCATATGGGGGAGCCTCCGGGAAGGTATTGAGAAACACAGGAGGAGACAGCAGGGTAACAACCTCTCGGTCGCACACCATACTGCTCTACTGACACACATGCCAGAGACAGGCTGCTCAATAACCCGCAGCCACTTTTCAGAGTACAGTCTGCCACGGACTCTCAAAAGAAACAGTCCTTTGGCCTGTCCCCCCTTCCCCCCTGAGAAGAATTAAAGGTTCTACTTGTAACTTGTTCTTTTTTTTTTTTTTTTACAGCAAAAGGTCTTTTGTGTGTGTTGAAGAGGACAACATCCCACAAAAATAACAGAGGAAAGATGACCCTGTAGCCTAGCTATGTATGCTACCCCTGCATACCTAAACATCAGCAATATATAAATATAAATGATGAATCTGTAAAGATAAATATTTGTGTGTGTGGTGTGGTCTACAGAAAAAGACATAAGTGAATATTCAACTTTCTTTAGTCCATCACCCATTTTAGAGTTGTGTGGTAATTTTGCCAAACTGTGGCTGTAAGCAGGGGTGGGGCACTGAGTCACACTTTAGGGTTACAATGCATTGATGACCTGTTGCCTGTTGGGTCAAAAGGCACAAAGCCAATGGGTCAACAACAGAGTGAAAGAGACAGAGAGGAAGGGAGTGACAGAGAGAGAGAGAGAGCAGGAGGGATGTTGGATAGAAACACAGAACACGAGGAAAGACAGAAAAGAGAGTCAGTGTGTCAGCCATTAAAAAGTGAGAAAGGGACCTGATTCAGCAGGGTCACTGAGTGCAAAGGCGGCCATTGAAACCCCTGTGAGGCAAACAGGCCTGTTTTTGGGAGCCTCTAAATAAAAAGCTGTCAGAGTGGTGACTTGTCTAATGGGGTTTTTCTTCCTTCCCCTCTGCCTCCTGTGTTGCTTTTGTTGTCCTTTCTGCTGTTCAGCTCATTCACGGCACACTTCACGGGATTCCAAAGAAACGCTCAGCACATTCTACATTCTACATGATAAAGAGCTTATAATTTCCCCACCGTATTCACTCACTTCCTCTTCAGTGGAAGTAAGTAAGATTGAGGACTTCATCTGATCATTCTCAGTTCTTTGACTCCCTCTCTACTTTGCTGTGTCCCATTCTTATGTTTGTTTGTATTTCTCTAACTTACTCAGCTTCTCTGTCTCTGCCCCTCTCGCTCTCTCTCTCTCTCTCTCTCTCTCTCTCTCTCTCTCTCTCTCTCTCTCTCTCTCCCTCTCTCTCTCTCTGTCTATGCCACAAACATAGTGCAGATGAGTGCCATAAATACTGGATATCTGTGTTGCGCGTGTTGCCCGGCAACCCAATTTTATTGTAAACACTGTCTAGGCCTGTCACAGTCTGGGCACGGTGCCACCTCTACGGCCATTGTTTGCCTAATCGCTCATTGACTTCTAGCCCACTCCTTCTTGTGTTGGCTGAGGAAAGGCATGGATGAGGAAAGCACAGTGGTGGGTCTGCGTGTTTGGGTGAGGTGCGCCCCAGCGGCAATTGCTGAAATTAAATCAGGTTGTTATCTAATGAGAGATTTTGACCTGGTTTTGGGAGAAACATGAGACCACACTTTCTCGGTTTCTGCCCACACATTGTGTGTTTATGTGTGTGTGTGTGTGTGTGTGTGTGTGTGTGTGTGTGTGTGTGTGTGTGTGTGTGTGTGTGTAAAGCCCTCAAACAGACATAAAAAACATGTATACACACTCTCAATGTGTAGGTTAACATGCAAACACACACACACACATGCTATATGTGAAGACTCTTCCACAGCTGTGCACATGTACACACACACACACTCTATACTAATATACATACACACACACTCACACACACACACACACACACACACACACACACACACACACACAGACACACAAACACACACACACACAGATGTGCAGAGTAGACTCACAGGCAGCAGGCCTTACAATGGGCCATTTAAAAGCCCACGGTCTGTATGGCTCCTCCCACTGCCATTGAGAGAGGGATCAAAGTGGCTGGCCCTCTGCCCGCTCTCAAACAGAGCCCAGCCAGGCACACGCTTCCCTCTCACCCATTGTCCATGCCAACACAAAGACCAGGCGTGACACAAGTCCGGTGAATGGCAACAACGCACACCAAGCACCCACTGACCTTATTGTTGGCGCAAAGTGACAAAATTACATTTTGTTTTAGACCTCAACTGGATATGGGAGCCATGGTGTAATTAAATGAAGTAATTAAATGAAGACATTTTTTCTTTAAAGACTGTCCTGGGAATACAGATGCAGCTTTCATTTAAAATGGTCCCCAAGAAATGTGTCTGTGTCACTACCTTTCTACCTACCCTCACGCTCTCTCTCTCTCTCTCTCTCTCTCTCTCTCTGCATACTATTATTTGGCAGTAGGCTGTGAAGTTGGTGAATTTTTAAACCATTAGCCACTGTGACACTTACGCTCTATCCCCCTTTCACAACTTCCATTTCTCAGTCAACTTGAGTCAACCATAACATGAACCATAACATCAAAACACAAAATGACATAATGTGTGGTTGTTTTGAACTAAACCTCTCACCTAAATCAACACACAACAAGTACCTTTCCAATCCCAGAGTGTCCACAGACTTTTACAAACGATAGCATGTTCACCAATCAATGCGATCGATACTGAGAGCTTTTTATCCCTCTCCTATCAGGATCACCGGAGGAGGAAGGGCCCTGCCCATGCGGGGGCGGAGATGGGGGTTGGGGGTGCATCTCTCTCAGCTCTCCTCTGGTTAATAATTGATGGGGAGAAATGAGCCATATGCTGAGAGAGCATGAGTAAAGCTCAGATAACTTGGCATATACAACATGATTGCACCAATTAAGAGCTGAAGGAACGTGCGCACTAGCATATAGAGGATGCTTTTTTTGTTTGGACAGAGTTTTGTGGAGCTGACCATTCTATTTTAACTCTGCAGACCGTGCTGTGTCGTTGTCTGTTTACCTTTGAGTATTATCCCTCTTGTGTTCATGCAATGTATCCTTCAAAAAGTATCCTTCAAAAATAGTACATAGTATAGTATCCTTCAAAAAAGGAGGGTTTATGACGGTGCTATTGTTCACACTAGGCAGAAGAAATGTCACCCTGAGGCTCTGTCAGGTTTAATCTATATTCCCCCATTTGAATGTTGTCTCTAAAGGGTGGTTCATATAGCTGTGCCATGTATCTGCATTGCCCTAACCAAGCCACAGGATTAGGCTAGTCCTGATCAGGTTGACAGAAGGTTCTAGTTGAATCAAAAACGGTCTTTCTTGTTTCTGGCAATGTGCAGATTACAATCTAGCTAAAATCCTAACTTGTAAAGCAGACTGTTGAGGTTGTTGGAGGTTAATGAGAATAGAAGAAAACTGAACAACAGGAGGCTTAGCGGCAGTTTCTTCAGTTCTGCTACAAGCCTGAGGGGGTGGCCTGATTAATTATGCAGCACTCCACCATCTCCTGCGCTATGAAATGAAACATGACTCCAGCATTCGTTTCTGAAATAGGCTCTGATCCATTTCCAAACCTATCAATTTCATCTGAGGATAGCCCCACTGGCGTTGAGTTTACAAGGAAAAGAAAATACACTGTAATGTAAGGATTTGATTTGATTTTGATTTTATTCGGATCCCCATTAGCTGATGCCAAAGACACCAGCTACTCTTCCTGGGGTCCTGGGGATAAACAATAACACATCCCGCTGAAAAGGTAACTAGCATGTGATGGCTGAGATGTTAAAACATTAATGGTAGCTGGAGTAAGTCAATCCAAGTTATTCCTAAAAGGGGGTTGTTGGTGAATCAAGAAATTCCCATCAAAAATAAGTGATTTTACAACATGTTGGTTTATGCTAACATAAAAATATGTAAACGCCAAATAGCTGAGTAAGTGTTGGAAAACTCCTCTTGCATGCAGTTACTGAGAAAACAGGCAGGAAGCAAGGAACACTTCCTCTTCCTGTGGGAAGGGTGTGGTTCATGATAAGCAGAACGTTCTCTGCTATCAGCTTTCAAGCTTGAGGAAGATGCACTCCCACCTCAAAGCCAATTGTTTTCAGGTTCCTCCTTATTTTGATTGAAGGTTTCCCACTATTTATTTCCCACTTATGTGTTGATAACCTGGACACTGGTATTTCTTTATACCTGTATGTGTATTTCTTGTATTACCTGTGACAGAGGAACAGTTTGACAGAATCTCAATGATATTGATAGTATGTCAGGTAATTTGTGTGCTTAAACAAAGAGTTTTGTTGAATTTTAGAAAGGGGTTTGTGTTTTTGTCAGATGAGCAGGATATGCAGAGGACTCTTAAACATATTGAATAGCATTATCCCAGAAATTATGAGATGGCACAATCACTGGATACATGGTTGTAAAATAAAGGACATTTTGAAAGGATCGAAATGATACCGTGTATTCCCAAGCAGTGCCTATTCATGAACATTCACAAGTGTGACTGTGTGAATAAAGAGTGCAATGCAGCAAAATCTTTATTGGATAAAATACTTTATTTGAACTATAAGTGATGAAAATAATAACAATCCAATAGTAATAATTCAACAAAAAAAAAAAAAATAATAATATTCATAATAATAATTGCATTTTTTCCCCATCGCTGTCCATCCCCTTTCTGTTTTAATTCACAGATTTAATTGAAAAATGTGAAAGTTGAATGGATGTAGGAGTAGCCTCCTGTTGCCTCACTGCAGTCATCCATCAATGTGACGTATGAAGACAGATGTCCATCATCAGCATCATACCCTGTTCCATGAAGTGAAAGAGTACATGCATTAATTCAATTCACTGATCTCTCTCTCTCTCTCAACAAAAAGACACAAACCATGCTACATCTATACAACTGATTATTTCAATTTCTTTATCCTTGCAATAACTTGTATTTTGTACTTACCCGTGTCATTGTAGCTGGCGCTGTTCATTTGCTCACAGGTATGATTAAACACCCTTCTCTCTGCCAACTCGTCCACATTGACAGGGCCCAGCCACCCTGCAACATTTTCAAGACATCAGAAAAATGGTCAGTTAGTGTCACTTAGTCGGGTCAAAGTGCTGCACCCTGGTTAGGGAAGAAAATGTTGGGCTTCTTGTAATCATTCTGATTGACTCACTGCAAACAAAGTTGTTGCAGTGAGTTTCTGCTAGGTCAAACAAGTACATGCCTTGGGCCCTATACTGCAGTCATCCAATGTGGCCTACGGAGATAGATGTCTATCATCAGCATGATACCCTGTGCCATAATGTCAAAGAGTACATGTGAGATCAGACACCCTTCTCTCTGCCAACCCGTCCACATTGACAGGGTCCAGCCACCCTGCAACATTTTCAGAACATCAGAAAAATGGTCAGTTAGTGTCACTTAGTTGCAGTCAAAGTGCTGCACCCTGGTTAGGGAAGAAAATGTTGGGCTTCTTGTTATCATTCTGATTGACTCACTGCGATCAACGTTGTTGCAGTGAGTTTCTGCTTGGCCAAACAAGTTCATGCCTTGGGCCTCTCCCTGATCCTTGCTTCCAGTTTGCACTTCGTCCTCCTTTTGGTTATTATTTCCCAATTCAGACGGTGTTGGCATGCTTGAGTCAGTGCCTTTTATAAATACGAGACATTCAATCGAAATACATTTTAGATACACGGCACAACTTGGTTCGCATAAATCCTCAATTAAACAACCAAACTTTTTGCCTGCATAATTACTCAAATGAAACAAGACTCAGTGACGTCAGACTCCACACGCAAAAGACAAGTGTCTTTTCTGTACATGTATGCAAGACTGCTTTCACAAATGGTTGGCACATCTTGAGAAAACCCTTGTCTCTCTTTTTATCAGAACATCTCATTTGCTGTTGCGCGGCGGTCATAATAATAATATATATTTATATACAGATATAATGAGTCAAATGCTGTTTCAAAAGGTGAGTTTTAAATGCTTTTCGAATGTACCAAGGCTGTCGCTGGTATGGACAACAATAGGTACTGTAGATCATTGCACCACTGAGGTATCACGCCGTCTTGTCAGCAGTCTCTTGCTGCTGAGAGAAGACAAAAACAACAAACACCCTGCGGAAGAGAGAAGTGATTGAAAGGGAGAGTAGAGCTGAATCATAGCATTTAAATAGGCAGGTGCTGATCCAGTGGCTGTCCTATAGGCGAGAGTGAGAAATTCAAATTGAAGTCTCTACAAGGAGCCAGTTAAGGGCAACGTGCAGAGGAGTCACATGTGTCCTCCTTGGCTGAACAAATGCACTGCCACATTCTGAATCATTTGCAACAGTTTCACTACACATGCAGTCCGGCCTGTTAAAATGTCATTGCAATAGACTATAGTTAAGAAATAACCAGGTCCTGCAAAAGACGTTTTTTTTAGATATTATGTGAGATCTTCTGATCTTCTGAACATTATAGAGTGTGAACCGACAAGACCTTGAGACAGAAGGTACACACTCAGAGAAATGAAGTTGGTCATCAATCAAAGCAGTCAAGATTTATTAAGTTTTAGTCGGGTTCAATGAAGATACATATTTTGTGGGATAGCCAGATAGACTGGGAATACCAGGTGCTCAGCATTTAAAAGATTTAGGTCCCTCATCCAAGTAAAATATCACTGAGGCATGCAGAAGTTCAAGCAGATATTGTGGCGTCATCGAGGGGGAGGAACAAGAACAATTTGGACAGCCTAGAGAGGAGGAAGTCATGGTTCACTGTGTCAAAGGCTGCTGACAAGTCGCGTAAAATCAGAACTGATCACTGAGCATTGGCTTTTTTTACTTGAAATGCTTCAGTCACAGATAATAGAGCGGTTTCAGTTGAATGACAACTCTTAAAACCAGACAGACTGATCAAATTATTTTGAGGGCAGGAAATCAGAAACCTGCTTAAAGACAACCTTTTCAAGAATCTTTGAAGAAAAGGGAAGAAGAGAGACATGTCTATTATTCTTCACATCATATGAGTCAAGTGAAACTTTCTTAAGCAAAGGAGTTCCCTGAGCCTGTCTGAATGATGTCGGAAAGTTTCCCGAAGTGACTGAAGCATTGACTACATGCGTGGTTGCAGGTCAAATTGTCAGCGAGATGGACCAGAGAAGGGTGGTCGAAATGGGAGAAGTTGTGGTAGCATATTGTGTGAGATATTAAAATGAAAATAAATCAAACTAAAGATGCAATTCAGACTGAAGTGAAACTGTATCTAATAAAGACCCCAATGCCTTCAGAGCACTTTGAGAACATATATTACAGAACATTAACAGAGACTAGGGAACTCAAAGAACAGTGTAGTGTCTTGATTTCCTGAGGAATTGGAAAACTGGTGTTGACCATGTTGAGCTGGGCAACACACTCTGATACAGTTACACCATGAAAATACATTTTCTTGGGACGCGTTGGTAAAGATTCTTCTATTCTTCAACTCATCTGGGACTTGCACACCAACATTTGCATTTGTTTTTGTCCGTGGCACTTTGCTTTCAGTGCTAGACATCACAGCCAAAGCAATAGCTTTCTCATAGTGAGAAGTTCTTAAACGAGACATGCTACGCGTAGGCTAAACGGAAAAGAAAAAATTCCATCCGCTTCTCATACCAGCGCAGTAGATCGTCAGTTTTAAGTGTAGCTCACTAAGAATCTGTTGTAATTCATTGAGAAGTAGCCCCATGATCAGAGCACATCCTACACACATAAATGCTGAATTATATATGGGCTCTTCTGTAGTACTGGCCCACTGGGAGCAAGCAGAGCCTGGGGGCACCCGTGATTGACTCAATGCAGCCCCCCCCTTTATGGCTCAGTTATCGGCCAATTGGATTTCAGTCATGTTTCGGCTCACTTATCCATCTCAAAAAAAGCCCATTTTGGAGCCCTCTCCTGTCAATGCAGCCTTGTAGGCTTGCACCGACTGGGGTAAATGCTCCTGACATGTGTGTTGGTGTCTCAACCATCCCTGGTTAACCTCTGGAAGATGGTTATGACAATGCCCTGCCATACTATCAACGTAATTATCAGTTTTTCGAAAGCGCTTAAATGCATTCTCTCGGCCATCATCTAAATGGATTTTATTATCATTTCCAGATCAGATGTAGGAGGAATTGTATGGTTTGGGAATGCATCGTGCAGAGCATGCATTCTATTTTACACTGCAGTGGGTAAAATGCATTACAACCAGGATGAATTGAATCTGATGAGATTTGTCCAATTCCCCCCAGCTTACTCGAGCCTCTTAGCGCCCACCCACTAGTCTCCACCTCCAACATGCCGTCCCCCACTCTATCTCTCTCCACATCCTCCAGGGAAGGGACACTGAATGAAGTGCCATCCTTATCAACAGCTTTTCACACTTTAATCCTTATCTGCTCATCGTCAGCAGGCAGCTCTTCTCTCACTATCGCTCAGATTTCCACACTCACACTCCCGGATTCCT